>NW_018408343.1:0-1134 GCF_002113885.1 Mizuhopecten yessoensis | reverse complement strand
CTGTTGTGTAGGCCTCGGGAAGTGGTAACTGTAGTGTAGTGTTGGGAAAGCGATAACAGTTTTGTAGGGCTGAGAAAGAAATAAATCTAGAGTAGGGCTTGGAAAGCGATAACAGTAATGTAGGGCTGGGGAAGTAGTAACTGTTTTGAAGGGCTGAGAAAGAAATGACTGTAGAGGAGGGCTGGGAAAGCGATACAACTATAATGTAGGGTTGGGAAAGAGATAACAGTAGTGTAGGGTTGGGAAGTGTTAACTGTAGTGTATTGCTGGAAAAGTGATAACAGTTGTGTAGGGTTGGGAACGCGATAATAGTAGTGTAGGGCTTGGGAAGTGGTAGCTGTAGTGTAGAGCTGGGAAAGTGATAACTTTAATGAAGGGCTGGGGAAGAAATAACAGTAGTGTAAGGTTGGGAACGCGATAACAGTAGTGTAGGGCTTTGGAAGTGGTTACTGTAGTGTAGGGCTGGGAATGTGATAACTGTAATGAAGGGTTGGGAAAGAAATAACAGTAGAGTAGGAGTGGGAAAGAGATACATGATATTGTATTGAAGGGCTGGGAAAGTGATAACTTAAGTGTAAGGTTGGGAAAGTGATAACTGAAGTGTAGGGCTTAGGAAGTGGTAACTGTAGTGTAGGGCTGGGAAAGCGAAAACAGTAGTCTGAAACGCCTAGAACAATAACATTCCCTATACCTTTAAAGGGTGATATAAGTTTTGTACAGTTACACATTATGTGTTTGTACCAAATAATCATATACATTAATCACGCTGTTGATCGTTTCATATTCGATAACTGTTAAAGTATTTCTGCTCTTTGCAATGTTGTGACAACAGTTAAATGCTTAATCAAATTTTTTGTTGTGCGTGTAACCAATCATATAGGTATCAACAACAGATACATAACCATCTTATTTTCGTACATAAATAAGACATTAACTTAGGGAGAAAGAATAACAATATTAAAATTGTGTTACGTGGTGTGGTTTCAGATATGTGGTACAGCCAAGCAGTATGGCATCAATACCCCACAAGCAGCGGTGGAATCGGGCGAGGTCAATCAGACTCAAAAATAAAGAACAAAATGGAAACGGCAGGACTCCACGATCCACGTCACCTTATTCGACCACCCCTCGGTC
>NW_018408342.1:9951-10527 GCF_002113885.1 Mizuhopecten yessoensis | reverse complement strand
GTATTACTGCTGATACCGTGTATGTTATATTACTGCTGATACCGTATATGTTGTATTACTGCTGATACCTTGCATGTTGTATTACTACTGATACCGTTTATGTTGTATTACTGCTGATACCGTGCATGTTGTATCACTACTGATACCGTGTATGTTGTATTACTACTGATACCGTGTATGTTGTGTTACTACTGATACCGTGTATGTTGTATTGCTGCTGATACCGTGTATGTTGTGTTACTACTGATACCGTGTATGTTATATTACTGCTGATACCGTGTATGTGGTATTACTGCTGATACCGTGTATGTTATATTACTGCTGATACCGTGTATGTTGTATTACTGCTGATACCGTGTATGTTGTATTACTGTTGATACCTTGTATGTTGTTTCACTGCTGATACCGTGTATGTTGTGTTACTGCTGATACCGTGTATGTTGTATCACTGCTGATACCGTGTTTGTTGTATTACTGCCGATACCGTGTATTTTGTATTACTGCTGATACCGTGTATGTTGTATAACTGCTGATACCGTGTATGTTGTATAACTGCTGATACCGTGTATGTTGTAT
>NW_018408342.1:9423-9751 GCF_002113885.1 Mizuhopecten yessoensis | reverse complement strand
GATACCGTGTATTTTGTATTACTGCTGATACCGTGTATGTTGTATAACTGCTGATACCGTGTATGTTGTATAACTGCTGATACCGTGTATGTTGTATTATTACTGATACCGTGTATGTTGTACAACTGCTGATACCGTGTATGTTGTATTACTACTGATACCGTGTATGTTGTGTTACTGCTGATACCGTGTATTTTGTATTACTGCTGATACCGTGTATGTTGTATAACTGGTTATACCGTGTATGTTGTATAACTGCTGATACCGTGTATGTTGTATTACTACCGAACCCGTGTAGTATGTGTTACTATAGATACTTTGCATGATG
>NW_018408342.1:4091-4569 GCF_002113885.1 Mizuhopecten yessoensis | reverse complement strand
TGTGTTGATCTAAGTTGGTGTTGTACTCTGCACATGTGTTGATCTGAGTTTGTGTTGTACACTATACATGTATTGATCTAAGTGGGTGTTGTTAACTATACATGTGTTGGTCTAAGTTGGTGTTGTAAACTATACATGTGTTAGTCTAAGTAGGTGTCGTACACTGTACATGTGTTGGTATAAGTTTGTGTTGTACACTATACATGTGTTATCCTAAGTTGTGTTGTACACTATACATGTGTTGATCTAAGTTGGTGTTGTACACTGTACATGTGTTGGTCAAAGTTGGTGTTGTACACTATACATGTGTTGGTCTAAGTTGGTGTCGTTCACTGTACATGTGTTGGTCTAATTTGGTGTTGTACACTGTACATGTGTTGATCTAAGTTTGTGTTGTACACTATACATGTATTGATCTAAGTTGGTGTTGTACACTATACATGCGTTGGTCTATGTTGGTGTTGTACACTATACATGC
>NW_018408342.1:0-1134 GCF_002113885.1 Mizuhopecten yessoensis | reverse complement strand
AAGTTGGTGTCGTACACTGTACATGTGTTGGTATAAGTTAGTGTTTTACACTATACATGCGTTGGTATAAGTTGGTGTTGTACACTATACATGTGTTGGTCTAAGTTGGTGTCGTACACTGTACATGTGTTGGTATAAGTTTGTGTTGTACACTATACATGTGTTGATCTAAGTTGGTGTTGTACACTATACACGTGTTGGTCTAAGTTGGTGTCGTACACTGTACATGTGTTGGTTAAGTTTGTGTTGTACACTATACATGTGTTGGTCTAAGTTGGAGTTGTACACTATACATGTGTTGGTATAAGTTGGTGTTGTAGACTTTACATGTGTTGGTCTAAGTTGGTGTTGTACATCATACATGTGTTGGTCTAAGTTGGTGTTGTACATCATACATGTGTTGGTCTAAGTTGGTGTTGTACACTATACATGTGTTGATCTAAGTTGGTATTGTACACTATACATGTATTGGTCTAAGTTGGTGTTGTACACTATACATGTGTTGGTATAAGTTGGTGTTGTACACTATACATGTGTTGATCTAAGTTGGTGTTGTACACTATACATGTGTTGGTCTAAGTTGGTGTTGTACATTATACATGTGTTGGTCTATGTTGGTGTTGTACATTATACATGTGTTGGTCTAAGTTGATGTTGTACACTATACATGTGTTGGTCTATGTTGGTGTTGTACACTATACATGTGTTGGCCTATGTTGGTGTTGTACACTATACATGCGTTGGTCTAAGTTGGTGTTGTACACTATACATGTGTTGGTCTAAGTTGATGTTGTACACTATACATGTGTTGGTCTATGTTGGTGTTGTACACTATACATGTGTTGGTCTAAGTTGGTGTTGTACACTTTACATGTTTCGGTCTAAGTTGGTGTTGTACATTATACATGTGTTGGTCTAGGTTGGTGTTGTACACTATACATGTGTTGGTCTAAGTTTGTGTTGTACACTTTACATGTGTTGGTCTAAGTTAGTGTTGTACACTATACATGTATTGGTCTAAGTTTGTGTTGTAAACTATACATGTGTTGATCTAAGTTGGTGTTTTACATTATACATGTGTTGGTATAGGTTGGTGTTGTACACTATACATGTGTTGGTCCAAGTTGGTGTTGT
>NW_018408341.1:2986-4683 GCF_002113885.1 Mizuhopecten yessoensis | reverse complement strand
TGTAACAACAAGTAAACACATGTAACGTCAAGTAAACACCTGTCACATTAATTAAACACATGTAACGTCAAGTAAACACCAGTAACGTCAAATAAACACATGTTACGTCAAGTAAACACATATACCATCAAGTAAACATCTGTTACGTCAAGTAAACATCTGTAACGTCAGGTAAACACATGTAACGTCAAGTTACACCTGTAACGTCAAGTTACCATCTTTAACGTCAAGATAACATCTGTAACAACAAGTAAACATCTGTAACAACAAGTCAACACATGTAACGTCAAGTAAACACCTGTCATATTAAGTAAACACCTGTAACGTCAAGTAAACACCAGTAACGTCAAATAAACACATGTTACGTCAAGTANATAACGTCAAGTAAACACCTGTAACGTCAAGTAAACATCTGTAACGTCAAGTAAACACATGTAACGTCAAGTAAACATCTGTAACATCAAGTAAACACCTGTAACGTCAACTAAACATCTGTAACGTCAAGTAAACACATGTAACGTCAAGTAAACATCTATAACGTCAAGTAAACACATGTAACGTCAAGTAAACATCTGTAACGTCAAGTAAACACATGTAACGTCAAGTAAACATCTGTAACATCAAGTAAACACCTGTAACGTCAACTAAGCATCTGTAACATCAAGTAAACACATGTAACGTCAAGTAAACATCTATAACGTCAAGTAAACACCTGTAACGTATGTTTATTCATCAGAAAGGAAAAAAACGTTGTTTGCAAGCAAATTATGTAAATTACCTTTATGATATCAATCTATGAGTAGACGAGCCATTAAAAAGAGATAATTACATTTCGTAAATATAAACAAAAAGTAAAGTGAAATTAAAAGCTTGTATTGATAATTTCTACATATGATTCGAGTATATGCTGTTTTTATTTACGTAAGTTGGGCTGCTTGAATTGTAAATACACTTTTAGCACAATGAAATCATAAACTCTTAAATGAATATTAAATTTATAATTGAATTAATTGAAACAAAACGTATATGCATCTCATGGCCTATGCGGGTTTACAATACTCCAAACTCACCATTGGCTAATCAAAATTGTTCAATATTAATGTGCAATATTTTGAAAATTCTGTCATCTTGTCCGGATATTTTGATTTACTCCTGTTCTTTTCCCCGTCCCGTATTTATTTATTCTTTTTGTATTTCATCTGACGTTTCCTTCTTTCCACAAATGCTCGGATGCTATGTATGTTAAACTTTACCCACTTTATGATAATGTTCATGGTAATGTACATGTGTAATTCATTTGACCTTACCTTCTCCTCGGCAATGTTCGGCGGTAATTGTAAGTCTTTTATGTCGGGGAACTCCGGAAGTAACGTTCCTAGTTTCGATCGCGGCGAGTACGCGATGATCTAAAAGTAGGACGAGTTATTGTATCTAGTATGCGTTAAAACGTTAGGTAATGCGTGCATTTTCTTCACTAAGATAAGTCTGATCTACACAATATGGCAAAAGGTCAACATAAAAGCACAAGGGAAACATTTGAAATTTAAGTGAATAGAAAAAATAAGTTAGATTTGGTGATACGCAGTAACAACGATAATGCAGTTAACACTGTCCTGGAAGTAAAACAGTCAAAATGATGAAGTAAATTCTGGTCTCTTTTATTTTCAGACTCATGGGTTAAATAATCTAGATGGTTA
>NW_018408341.1:0-1133 GCF_002113885.1 Mizuhopecten yessoensis | reverse complement strand
AAACACATGTAACGTCAAGTAAACATCTGTAACAACAAGTAAACAACTGTAACGTCAAGTAAACATCTGTAACAACAAGTAAACATCTGTAACGTCAAGTAAAGACATGTAACAACAAGTAAACATCTGTAACGTCCAGTAAACATCTGTAACGTCAAGTAAAGACATGTAACAACAAGTAAACATCTGTAACGTCAAGTAAAGACATGTAACAACAAGTAAACATCTGTAACGTCAAGTAAACACCTGTAACATCAAGTAAACACGTCAAGTAAACATCTGTAACAACAAGTAAACAACTGTAACGTCAAGTAAACACCTGTAACAACAAGTAAACACCTGTAACAACAAGTAAACACATGTAACGTCAAGTAAACACATGTAACAACAAGTAAACATCTGTAACAACAAGTAAACACCTGTAACAACAAGTAAACACCTGTAACGTCAAGTAAACATCTGTAACAACAAGTAAACACATGTAACAACAAGTAAACATCTGTAACAACAAGTAAACACATGTAACGTCAAGTAAACACATGTAACAACAAGTAAACATCTGTAACAACAAGTAAACACATGTAACAACAAGTAAACACATGTAACGTCAAGTAAACATCTGTAACAACAAGTAAACACATGTAACAACAAGTAAACATCTGTAACAACAAGTAAACACATGTAACGTCAAGTAAACACATGTAACAACAAGTAAACATCTGTAACAACAAGTAAACACATGTAACAACAAGTAAACACATGTAACAACAAGTAAACATCTGTAACAACAAGTAAACATCTGTAACAACAAGTAAACATCTGTAACAACAATTAAACACATGTAACAACAAGTAAACACATGTAACGTCAAGTAAACACAAGTAACAACAAGTAAACACATGTAACAACAAGTAAACACCTGTAACAACAAGTAAACATCTGTAACAACAAGTAAACATCTGTAACAACAATTAAACATCTGTAACAACAAGTAAACATCTGTAACAACAAGTAAACATCTGTAACAACAATTAAACACATGTAACAACAAGTAAACACATGTAACGTCAAGTAAACACAAGTAACAACAAGTAAACACATGTAACAACAAGTAAACACCTGTAACAACAAGT
>NW_018408340.1:25631-27192 GCF_002113885.1 Mizuhopecten yessoensis | reverse complement strand
CAATTACATGCCTAAATATCTGTCTAACCGTACCAAAGGTTAAGATTAAGAGTGGGTAGTAATCGATGTAGTGATTGTTACCATGGAATCATTTTTTCAAACTTGATAGTCAATCATCTGACCATGTTAATGTATTAAATAGTAGGACTCCAGACCTTGTAGAACCTTAGAAGAAGTTTTTTGAAGTCATTATCTTGAAATAGCACATAGGAAGTTTGTGACCTTGATTGTGATCTTGATATTTCATCAATGTCAACCATTTTTTTCAAACCTGATACATCGACATATCAGAATCTTTATTTTTAAATATCAAGACTCTAGACCATGTGAAACTTAAAAAGACGATTGGTTAAGGTTGGTACCCAATATAGTGCATTTTAACTTTGACTTTTTAATTTGAAATATTTTGTATTAACATGTAGTGTAGTTAGATATGGAAATTATCTACAAATAATTTACTTCACAAATTCTGTACAATCAACGGTTTTTGTGTTATAGCGATTTTAAAGATTTTACTCTATGACGTCATGGCGGCTATTTTGTTTTTTCGATGAAGTTGAAAATGTTACCAAAGGTTAGAGGACATCTGGGGAAATCTTTTCCATAACAACTAAACGACATATTTGTCATTGATATTGGAGTAAAACTAGTTTTAAAATATTGCGAAATTTTTAAAAGATCAAAGGAAATAATTGAAAATGGAGAACAACCTTAACGGTAAATGTTACAGAAAAACATCAAACATCAACTTCATCGGAATGACATCCTCCATCGATCTGTAGAAAACAATGAAAAATGAATGTTTTTTAAAAAATGGTGACCTTTGACCCAACAGCGAGCTTTTTTATTTGAAATATTTTGTGTTAACATGTAACCAAAAAATGTTAAGTATGGAAATTATCTACAAATAATATCATTGCACAAGTTCTGTATAACCAACGGTTCTGGAGTTATAGCGGTTTTAAAGATTTTAACCTATGACGTCATGGCGGCTATATTGGATTTTTGACCTACTTGGAAATGTTCATGAAACATCTTCTGACCTTGGCCACCAACATACTTAAAAGACTATAAAGTTATATTTTACCAATCAAAAGATACAGACTCCACAAAACAGCAGAAGAATAGTAAGAATGAGAATAATAAGAAACATAACAAAAACAATAGGTCTTTACACCAGTTGGTGAAAAGCCCTAATAATGTCGATGTGTTGAATTCTTTTAACACAATATATTATATTAAGTGAATAAGAACTTATGAAAGTTGGTTCTCCCACAAGTACTGTAGGTTTCCTCACTTCCGACTCTTTGAATAAACTTGCTAGGAGTTGGTTAACATTTTTCCTGACCCACTAGTACGTAACACCCTTGACCTTATTACACTGGGCAGTATTTCAATTATTACATCAAGTTACAATACTGTGCGATGTCATTTGCAATTGTGATACCATATTTTACATTTCTATGTGTTTATCGTAAGTAGTAAAGTTTCAAATGGGAAAACAGTCGGTATAGCTAGTGTCTGTACACCATTTGAACTAACTCGAGCTTAATAAATATGA
>NW_018408340.1:3133-25085 GCF_002113885.1 Mizuhopecten yessoensis | reverse complement strand
TTTTATAAATACATGTTTACTTAATTTTAATGTGTATCAAAAGGGAGTATAAAAAAGTCCTCGATGCGATAAATTCGGCCTTACCCCCTATGAATTGTACTGACCCTCTCTGGTTCCATAGTAGGTCAGTAACAAACCATATAACTAATAATGTGTACCTTTTAGTGAACCACTGTGATAGTCAAAAGTTTATTCAGTGACCGCGTACACACGTGCACGATCGACAGCGAATACATATATAAAGGACAACTTGCACACTCAAAGGGGTTAATATAGAGATACATATGTCAAGTCCGTAAAGACGTGATTTTAAACATAAGCAGGCATCAAAAATGTTCATACCTATATTATTTAGTACTTGTAATTCTATGTGCAGATATCTAGTTACATGAGAAAAAAGACATACAGGCACTATAAACAGTAAAATGGTTTTGAAACACTTATAAAATGGCACCTACGGACTGATAATTCTACTTCCTGACAATTTTGTTCTCTTTCCCCTTATCAGCCGTCTTCCTTCGACACTCGTGTATTTTTGCGAAACAGAATGAGCGTTGTTTACAAATTCTTCATATGATTTCCCTTTACTAACCTGTTTATGGTAAAGGTGCCAGCTAACGCTTTTCGTAATTTCGAGGTTCTATTTAAGGACTCGCAGAGCTAAATCAGCCGATCAGTCAGTGTTCCATGCGATTGTAATCCATACCTGGCACCCACAGACTGATATGAGGAGTGACATGTTCTGTTCTACAATTATTGAGTGTTATCTATACACTTATAAACACACTAACCTAACAAGCACTCCTTGCTATTTATTATGGTTTACATGCACAACATTCGATTACTGCACCGGAGCGTTACACTGACCATGCATTTACAGACATTGTTGAAGGCTACGTAGGATAAATCACACAAAATAGCTTTGGATATCCTGTCAGGTTACATTAAAGATATTTCATTCTAGTTGTAGCATAACATTAAAATCTTTCTTATTTGACTTAGCCGGTTGGTAAAATATGCAATAATGTGACGAAATGATCACGAAGTAACGCCTGCATATCTTAATGAGGGCGATGGTGTCAGTGCTGTGACTGTTACATGAATTTCAATAGGAGTTCTCACCTGATGCCTTAGCCAACGTCAACGTTCTCAGTACTGACCAGATGACCAGCGGGAATATGTAGCGGTAAAGCCTCATGTCTGGTCGGCTATAAGTCAAACACCTAATCTGTAAAACAGCTTACTAACCAGGAAGTTCAAACAGGTCTAGGATACAAAACACAGGTATTCATTGAGGATTACACCTGACTGATTTAGAATCGGTAAAGTTGTTAATATACATCGGTAAACCTAAGCTCTTCTGTATACACATTAATGCAAAGAAGTAATAATGACAGTGCAGACGACAACTGAGTTTGTCAAATTTTAGTTATTCATTTTGCACATAAAAGAACGGGGCGATCTATTTATTTCATATACTTTGGATAAAATAGCACAATAATATAGAAGTTGAACCAAGATTCGTTTAACATTTTAAATAACTACAAAAGTAAGGCTTAAAGTGTACCGATCCATTTGATATATATACATATCTTAATCCTCAGTGAATACCTGTGTAATTGTATCCCTAGACCTGTATAAACTTCCTAGTTGGTACATGCATATATATATATATATAACGAAAAACAAATAACAGAAAAAGTCTCTTAGCCTTTAACTGAGTGCACATTAAATTAGGACGTCATCAATACTATCAAGTCACAAACAATACAAAGTATGGGATATCCCTTGTCTCCCTTTCACGATAATTGTCTTATAAAAATACGTTTATTGTGAACTATTCAGACCGGGTTCTTTGGTTTCCCTTTTTATAACATTGGGAGAATACATTTAGTATATAGGGATAACCGTGAATTTTTTGTTAGCACAATTATGAATATGTTCGTTAACATGTAAAACATTTAAATCATCATGTAAGGTTTGCTGTCAGTGTAGTGCCTTTCTCTGTTTGTATCGGCGTCATAAATGTCGCGCCGTGTGTAGGGAACCATGAAATAATCCTCGATAACCATGGACAGAAACCAGAAATCATTAACTAAATAAATCAAGCTACCTTCTGAACATTTTCCTCTCCTACATTCTATCCTTTTCAGTCATGTTTCCGTTGGCATCTGTGAATCTCTTTCAACACAGGACACGCGTCGTTTACAGTTGCACATATTCTTCACATCATCTCCCTTTACCAACGTTTCTATGGTATATTTGCTTACAGGTGCCAGCTGCTGCTTTTCGTAATTTCAGGAATCCATTTAAGAAAATATCAATGTCTAGACCCCCCCCCCCCCCCCCCCCCAGTTTTTTTTTCTATTGTCATTATTTATTCTGGTAAATGAACTAAGTATTATAATATCTAGTGGAGTTTATTTATAGGTTAATCAGCCATCAAATCTAGGAAGTAGTCTATTGTTTTCCTTATCAGATGGTTACATACATTTGACTCATTGTACTCCGAACTCCGATTAAGACTATAGTTTGTGGCAAGGTTCAAAGTAAAACGATACCATAAAGTAGGATATTATATGTAACGATACACAACATTTTAAGAGGGAGAATGATGCCGAATTTGAATTGAGCATAGGTTTATGTGTATCAATGATTTTCTGTTTACATATACTCGGGACTATGATTGGGATATATTTCTGCTGAAGCATATGATATATTTTTGGTTATACTTGTAAGGTGACATAAACAAAAACATCAACCAGAAAATGAGGTGTCCATATTCTTGCGTTTATAGTGGTATACTTTTAAAACAATACTCACAATACAGTACTGTACAGTATATGCTAATAAGATACACGATATTAATGTAACCCTACCGGAAATGTTCAAATACATCACAGTTGATATAAATCAGATCATTCAGACATAAAAAACATCCAATCCGCAAGAAAAAGAAGATGTGTTAATATGCAACGACAGAACTTGTTTGTAATCCTTTAGTAACATGAATTTGGCCAGTAAGAATCAATTGGTATATATACGTGAATACAATTTGTCAGTTTTCTTTCCAAGGTCAATATGAAAAAAGTCAATATGATTTCAGAAGCAGTGTAACCTAATAAATTACATGTAAAATACAGTAATAAAATACATTATATTATTTTTAAAAGATACAGCTCTATATTGATTTACTAGTTGATGCAGAGTGTGTTTGCCTCATTCACGTGCATACTAATGATACATGAACATTTTGTTTCTTCCATAATGTACATGTATATAACTCAACCTGATCTCCACCTGATAGTGAAATTGACCATGCGTTAGATGTACACGAACAGGGCAGCATCTTATGCTACTCAGTAAATATGCTATACATATGTAACTTAAATTTATATTGAATACATACCAGTTTTATTCTTACGGTTTTCCAACAGTCTCAACTACAAGCCAGGTAATTTCATATGGACTTTGAATAACGTCTCGCTCAACATGTTAAATATCTGCATCTCCGATCACGTATGGTCTTGCTAGGCACTTAGTTATTGGTGATTTTTATTTATTGTTAATGAACGAGAGCTTTTTATGAGTGAGATACCTTCTTGCATTATTTTCTTGATTATAACTTTTACTATTTGTTTGTTGTTGTTGATAATTTGTTTGATAAAACTCTTTCTTTGGGCCCATGAAGATAAAGATATCTATTTGTTCAATGCATATTATGCTTTACCTTAACAGTGACAGGATATATGACACATGTTTGGGTTCTACAGTAATAAAACTAACGTTTAGATATTGTGACAACGTAAAAAATCACACAAGAATTGACAACAATTTAAAGGTTCATCACCTACATATTATTGTGCTAAGTTATGAGACGAAGTCATCACAGCAATAACTGTAGGTGTGTAAGTTAGTTCCAGTAACACGGTTACGTTGTGTTGAAGGATGGAACTATCCAGTTAACAAGAACCAGTGCCCTAAGTTTTCTCGTCAACATCTGTTGTGTTGTATATATGAGGAATTTCCACCTCCCTGCGTCCAAGCTGTTCATAATTTGCCTCAGTGCGGGAGATCTGGGCAATGGTTTGTTCCTTGTTTTGAGTTGTTATTTCGTCGTAGGTATTATCTGGAAAATGCAACACAAACATAGACTGATTTTTATTCTGTTAAGATGATTGTAATGTTATTAACATGAGAAAGTAGGCCGTAAAGTTGATATATCCTAACACCGTTCGAAGTTAGTTTGAAAGCAGGAAAAATTGTAATCAAGGTATCGCGGTTTCCTTTTTTACAAACCATATCATTTTGGAAACTATTGCTTTTTTCCATTGTAATCGCTCTTGTTGCAAACAATCGTTTCAAACGATTGATAGTTCTTATGTGAATATACAAGTGTAGTAGAATCGGGAAAGAAATTGCTTCTGTGTAAAACAACTGAAACATATTTAGATTTGCGTTATAGTTTGCTTTTATTTATCATACCGTCACATAGATGTTCACCTTGATCTTTATTTAGCTCGTTTGCAGTTCTGGACAATGATATATCTGTCATACGAGAAGCACCTGCGGTGTCACCTCGCTTCATCGTCAGACGTCTGGCCAGTACAATGATCACGATGACTAGAACCAGTATAACCACTCCTGATCCAGCGCCTATTCCAACTGCGGCGTGTAAGGCGTCCCCTTTCGTTATAATTACCACTACAGCATACAAAGTGATGATTTGTACTGTGTATGCCATGGATTTCCCCTTAGTTATCATTTTGTATGTGTTGTCCCCCCTTTTCATTTTTCGAGTTGGGGTGTCTCTTTGTTATTATATTCTTCACATAAGGTTGAAATTTAATCTTATAAATACACTAAATACTGAACAGATCACTTTTAGAAACTGTTTGATAGGATAAAGTCCCAAATGTATAAAAAATATTACCTTTTGTGTCACATGTGTCTCCAGTCCATCCTTCTGTACATCCTATCGCACAGTCCCCCATATCCTTGTCGCAACTCACACCTTGACAATTGCCACACAACTCTGAACATTGGCTGCCATAAAAACCGGCTACACATACTACAAGCGCAAGCATACTCAGACGTCATAAAAAATCCTGAATAAATAGTACTGTACATGGTAATTTGATTTGTGTATTTCAAAATAAAAAGAGGCGATACTAAAGTATTATACAAAACGGTATTTTAAATCAAAATTGAAGGAGCAAGGGAAAATATGAAAAAATAAATAAAATATTGAGATGGCGACCCCTAGACAGTTCAAGGAGAATAAGACCCTGTTCTTATGTGCACTTGGGTATGATCAGTTTTCAAAATAAATTATGATGGTCATATGAAAAATTGCTCATTATCTCTAATTACAATGCCAGCTTGAACTTGTCAACGTTTGTCAATTTCAAGATTGAAAATCCAGCAATATTAAATACGACCCCATAACACAAAATATTTTTCGTCGTTGTAATTTTTGATAAAGATAGTTTATGGTACAATTAAAACATAATATGTATACAGTGTCAGAAAGATTAGACCCAGAGCGCGGGGTAAATATGTAATCGAGACTTTGCAGGGGAGCTTGGGTCCCATTTACACACCCCCTTACCCAAACTAGGATCTGTTCCTGTAAGGATTATGATTTTTGGAATTTTACTTTTTATTAGTCTTTTGGTACAATTGAACATAACGAAAAGTGTAAACTGGTATAGCATTAACGAAGTTGTTAATCCCATCAGATAATTCGATTTAATAGGCGTACGATTTTCTAGAAAATGACATATTTTTTCCACCTACATGTCATTTGGGATTTTGCATACAAATTCTCGTTAGTCGTATCTATAGTCATTTTATTTATCTATTGCTTTAGGACGAACACAAAGTATTAGCTCTTTTTATCGGAAATCATTTTAATGGTGGATATATTACAATATCAGTTGATATACTATTCAACTTAATCAACGAAGTAATTATTAATTATTCTTTTGATATTCTAATTAATCCAAAAAGATAAAGTAAACATTAAATGATCAAACATTTTTTTCGTTGAATCAGCATGTTTGTATAAAGTACATGTTTAGCTCCGACTTTTGCCTGCACGTTCCTACCTCAAAATACTAACTCCTCAGTATGAAGTTTTCATTATTTGTCACAGTCATCTTAACTTATTATCATGTACCATTGTTATAATCAAGAAAACATGATAAAACTGATAAAAAGTTATCCTCTATTGTTTTATTTATTTATTTATCTTTTTCTATTGATAGGTTCAAGTAGGTATGAGAACTGTTAAACGAGATATTGATACTTGATCACATTTAGTTAATATTGATAAACGTTTCATTCAAGAATCTGGTGATTAAAAAGGACAAACTTTCGATACTATTCCAGCATCTTCCTGAAATTTGAATAAAGTATAAAAAAAATGTTTCAAGCCATATCCAAGTTAGATTTACATTGATACAACTAAACGATCATACCTTCGCATTCTCCACTACTTCTGTGACATAAAGTGTCTTGACAGTTTTCAGGACAAGACTGGTTACACTCAGTGCCATAGAAGCCGGCTTCACATTCTAGAAAATTGAAACACGTTTAATTTCCTCCCAGAATCTGAATTAAATGTCATAATATCATTATCTTTTTGTTCGTAATATACAAATCTAGATGTTGTGGTACATGCATCAGAATAGTTACCATCGCGAATCAAATATTTGATTATCAAATAGATCAATTACAAACATATTTGCTTGGTCATCTGAAGTTAACATTATTTCTCAATCACAGCATACATGTAATTCTACGATACAATTATTGTACGTTTTGACTATCATGATTTTCTTAATAAAGATTGACACCTATCGCTGCATTATGTACACACAAATTTATATATTGCGGTTATGCTAGGAATAGCATTATCTTATTAGGAAACCAATCTGTGGTATTGACATTTATACAACATTAACGAAAAAGTTCTACATGTATGTCGTTATTTTAAGATAATAAGTCCAAATTTGTTTTAGAAGTAAGCTGTTCGATTATTGGGTGTGCCTTAATTCAGGTCGTGATACAAGCTAATCATATGCTGTATTAACGAATTAATTTACTGGTAACTACGAGATTGTTGGTCCAAAATCTTTTTTGCTAGAGGTAATAATAGGCTTGCACAGATATTTGATGCATCTTGTTATCTGTATGGTTATCATAATTTACCAGGTACATGTAAAAGTTTTTGATTAAATGATGTATGTATTATCTATACATTGACCGTTGTCTAGATTACAGACGTTGTTCCTGCAATTAATAGGACAAAGCTGGCTACACAAACTGTCATATATTCCAACAGCACAATCTGAAAACATCGGTTAATAAGTCACCCGATTTATCGACAAAAATGGCTAGTAAATAGAGAGTATTAAACAGTGTCTGCATACTCGTAAAAAATATCAAAATATATGACACACACGTAAAATAAAGTTGGTATTACTAAAGATACTGTAAGATATTCTATTTATTTCATTTTTTTACGAAAATCTATCTCAGAACGCGAAGCGACACATCAAGCTGACAATACTCCATCTATGTCATTTATATATGCCAAAAAATATAGTCCTCTCTGCAAAATAAAAAAAAATGTAAAAACTCATTATTAAAATCCTTTAAGAAGTTATTTTAATCAGGTAGATACTTAGTTCAATTTTTTCATAAAGAGTGGCAAATGACTATAGTAATTTAATCATTAAAATAAAAGTCCCGTCATATCAACTCAGATCGCCACGCGTTGTTGATAAGCGCCGAATCTCATGGTTGGGAGTGGGGAAAAATCAGAGTGGTTTTGTCAATACTTATTCTGTTTATATAATATCAACACTACTTATGAAAGTTGTAACTAATCACTGTCAAAGATGACCATGATTTTCTTATTCTTTCTGCCGATCGGTTAGCCTAACTTGAAACTTGGAGACGCTGACACCGTGTTTCAATTCACATAAGTTTCCTTTGATCACATTGTTAAAATCACTGGCCTGCATAATCTGCTGGCTTCCATTTATAAAAATGAAAGCTACCTGTGGAATTAAACGCTGTGCTTCCCACAGAGAATAGTTTACCCGTGATAAATATGTAGGTAACAGTTTATTAATCTAGACAGTAGAATGTCTCAGACGGATTTTCACGAGCCCTGCGTATCGTTAAGTTAACTAGGCTTTGAATATTTGGGTCACTTCTATAATGCCAGGTCTTCTGATTGGTATGTTATTCATGGCAGTTTATAATCAGTGTTTTATTGGTCAAATAAGCATTTGTGATATTTTTCATCAGTGAAAACATTCACTTTTGTGGAATAAATATTTTTCAATATATCTCATTGGTAAGAATGTAAAAATATAATATATTACTCTTACAAGCTATAACATGTGGATTGAGCCCGGAGGCTGTGGTTCGTGTATGTACGTGTGTAGGCCAACGTATATTATTTCTTTTATATTGTTGAATGTTATCTCGATATTATGAAATCACTATCATATGACAACAGTACAATTATGTTAACTATTATAAAATTAACGTCTACAACTCATCGTAAATGTCCTTTCATTTCTCATCAATGTTTCATTAGCAAGAATTAGCTTTTCTTACCTGTGCACTGGCCGTTCTCTATGTTACAGACGTTGTTTTTACAGTATGCAGGACAAGACTGGTTACAGAAATTGCCATAGGATCCAACCTAACAATCTAATAATAAATATTAAAAAGCCATAATGAAATAAGTGCATCAAAGAGTTTCATATATATATATATTACTTATCGTAAACTATTGAATAGTCTCCTCACAAATTCATAAATAGACACACGTTATTGAATTGAAAAAGCAAATGCTCGTTGATGATATCACAAGTAAAACACACAGGGCAAATATTTGTTTTATCATTAATATGAAGATCAGTTACTGAAATTTAATATCCTTACGGAAACAATTTCCTGCCGTTTTGTCGCATGTGTCAGTGCTACAGCCAACAGGACAAGGTGAACAGGCTTGTCCGTAGAATCCATCATTACAGTCTGAAATTATAACATTTATAAAAAGCTAGCACTGCACATAAAATACTCCACGGTGCACATGCAAAATGACTCCTGCAGGAACCCATGTATTACAGTTCGATAATGCATGGTCTATATAATTGATCAAATATGCATGTATCCTTTCTATAGAAATAGACAATCTTTTACCAAAGGCTTATACTGTTCAAAGCAAGACAAGATAAACGTACACATTAAACAAATTTATCTTTTATAATATAACTTATATGTAAATTTTGAATTTCAGGGGTCATTTTGAAATTTGCATAAAATTTCTTCGAATTACATATAATAAAGTTTCAGGATACAACATAACTTTGCGTTACATGTTCGACACAATCATGTCTAGAAGTAGCATTTGTCTATATAAACAATTTTGAAATTAAATGCTTTAGTGTCAAAATTAAATACATATACACATATTGATATCTCTTTTGCAGATGCGATATTGGACGAAAAATCTACTTTGATTCTTCTTATTATAAATTGCATTGCTTGGTGATAAATATCGCACTGTTTTGCCTATTATTTATAAGCTAGTTGTAGACAACTATCAATTTGGAATAGTTCCTTAAAAGTAACAAAAACCAGTAAAATATGGTATTCATTGTATCCACAACAACATCATATTATGTACAAACAGCGAATCATTAGTATAAAACTAAATCTTTCATCATTACAGATTTCATTTAATAATAATAAAACTACTGAACATAACTAATAGCAATCTGTTCTTAGATATCTTTCTCTAGCAAATTATAAACGACGCCGCTAGAAAACCATCGATCAGTAATCACTATGATGTAGATAAAAATATGGGTAAAGGTATATCAATATTTTCAAGGAGCCCAGTGGTTTCCTGAAAGTTGATCATGATACTTCATACTTAAACAAGTTCCTGACATTTTGTCGCATGTATTACTGCTACATCCAACATGACAAGGTGTACAGGCTGGCCCGTAGTATCCATCATTACAGTCTGAAAATATTGCCATATCCAGTATGTTGTAGTACCGACCTAAATAATGATTACGACTATACAACTGAATGTTGAATGATCACTCTGTCTGATAATCTTTGACTCATAGAATACATCAACTTGAATGATTTATAAAAACATTCAAATATACAAGAGTTGACTTCAACTTCTTACATGGATAAAGTGTATTTATCTTAGATCGCAGGGTTCTTTGATGTTGTTTTTAATTGTATTGATAAGGATAGTAGTGGTTGCAGGAATGTAACCTTTGTATATCCATTTGAAAATTTAAATCTAATTCCCAAGTCCTTTCAAACTGCTTCACTATGAAAGTGGTGTGCATTTTGTATTACAAAATGTCCTTACGCAAGTTATTGTTAGTACAGCAGTTCACTTACTTGTGTACTGGTCAGTTTGTCAAGCTGTGACTAACCTGTATAACGATGTGATGAAATTATTGACTTGTTTTGTCCTTCAACTGCCTGGCATTTTCCCTATCGATATACACTGTACCGAATAAGGTGCTGGTTGGTTGTAGATATATCCCCATATCCCGTTTAAATCAGTAGTGGGTTAAACAGATGATTATTTGATGATTTATTTTACAGCTAAACAACAAATCGCTCGATAAAGGGACCGGTCGGTCTTGAAACGTTGCGACACGTTTGATACGTTCATTAAATGCATTAATGAGTAAGACACTTTTGTAGATACATACTCTCCAATTGATGAATGTTGTTTGACGTTTCTTAAATGTGAATTTTATAAATATCACGTTTAGATTTTGTCTTTCTAACAAGTTACAACGTTGTCATTTTTGATTATTGGAAGTTTTTCTTACCTACACATTGACCGTTGACCATGTAACAAACGTTGTTTTTACAATGTACAGGACAGGACTGATTGCAAAAACTACCGTAAAATCCACTATCACATTCTGTAAAGAATTTAAATAAATATGCAGAAGACAGAAACTTGAGTCGATGTAGTCGATATTTATAATGAACTACATTATTATTCTCCAATAGCTTCCGATACCACACTTATAAAAACAAGCAAGAAGCCAATAAGGCCTGTTTCTCTCATTTGTTTTCAAATTTGATCTTCACAGTGGGTCATCGCAATCTGTTCAAATAGGCTTAATTTCATTTATATCTATATAATAGGTTTCATTATACAGATTTAATAACTGTACAGTACAATGTAGCTTTTATCACAAAAAAAGTAATATAAGCTTTCAAATGTTATTTAACTGTGATATTTCCAATATAACCACAAATTTCATCTGGGCGAAATAGCTAACTTATTTTGTTATGAAATCACCTTTACTCAACACTCAGACAGCGATACCCCACGTCATACCCTATGACAGATTTTCTATATCATCCGATCTGTCTTGTACATTAACGTGACATTTAGCCGAATTTTTACAATGCGATGTATTCCTCCGCACGTTTACTGCTTGCAATTAACAATCTGCATGATACATGTTCTGTTTTTGTCGTTATATGTAGTTTTGACGTTGTTAGATATTTGATGTTGTAGATACAATATAATCTGTGAAATACGTTGTTATCTATGTAAGGACGGACTACATTTTTATGCGGAAGCATTCAAATGTAGATTAAGTAGTAAAAGATGCGAGAGAAAAAATAAATTACCTGTAACTGAGCAAGATCGGGTTATCTAAGTATCGGGCTAAGATTCTGTAACATCCTTATCTCGGCTTACGCCTCGGTTGGGATTGTGTTACATAATCTTAACCCTCGACTGAGATAACCCGATCTCGCTCAGTTACAAGTAATAAATGCTATTAATCTCTCTTCGAATTAATCTCATTTCACTATGATCGCTGCTATTGCAGGTTTATATAACATTTAAGACATATTACATGATCAGTAAAACTCCGTTTACACCTAAATTAATTAGCTCAACTTCTTAACATTATCTATGGGGTTTTTCTCATATCACATTGCAAACAGGACAACGTCATAAACCACAGCAAACTTGTCAGCTTTTTATCCCATGTAATCTTTAGGACCAGGGGAGCTCACAAATGATTGATTGCCGCAACAAGACAAGGACTGATACTGAAGTGTCAAAACCAACGATATCTCATAGTTGTTTGGCAGCTTATGTCATTGTCATGTTATTGACTTTACTATGGAACTGTTTGTGTTTTCAAACCAATTATGCATGTATTGCTGTAACTTTTTTTAACTTTATAGAACATGTTGTTCATTGCTTTCAACCAGCATTTGATCATTGAAAAAGTCTGTAATGCAATTGTACAAACCCGCCTCCCTCATCATTTATTTAAATGATGATAATGATATATAACGGAATATAGTTGATTTAAATCAATCTGTTTCAATACCCCTGCATTTTATCCAATATAAAAAAAATACATTTGGAGACACAGCAGTCGGTAACCAATATAACGTAGAAGATAAAAAAGTGTTAAAGAAAAAAATTGCGATTGTCAAATGCGGCAAGACAATATAATACTTTTTTACGTTTCACATTATGCATGAACTTCTTCATATTCAGTATCAGAAAGCAGCGTCTTTAGTTTTGTGAATGAACATCAGTTTGTTTTATCTCTAACTTGAGGTATTTACAACGCCTACAATTTGTAATCGAGTGTATCGTAACTTTAAGTGTTAGAACCCCAGTGATGTCTTCAAAACATCATTGATCATAAACACTACTTACGTAAACAATGGCTGGTAGTTTTGTCACATGCGTTACTGCTACAGCCAACAGGACAAGGTGTACAGGCTAGTCCGTAGAATCCATCGTTACAGTCTAAAATAGTATCATTTATTATATGATTTATCCGGTTTTATTACGGATTTAAAAATTATACAATCAAAACTAAAAAAGTCTGTTTCAGAAATAAAATTGAAATATCAAAATGTAGAATATTGATTTCTTCATTTCTTTTATTTATATCCCAGCAGTCATTATAATGAACTTGTCACTTAAACTGCTTTATTAAATGAAGTTGCTCGGAATATTGACCATTATCTTTGTATTACAATACTATTAAATGATTACCTGTACACTTGCCAGTAGGGCAGTCAGTGCTCCTACAATTGAATGGACATCTACAGTATACGCCTGAAAAGCCAGTGGAGCAGCCGTCTGGAATGTACCAGTCCAAATGATCCCTTGTTGATAATAAACGGGTAATAGTTGCGCACTTAATATGAAATTGCTCTTCTTATTTTGGCGAATGCATTGTGTATTATTAATTACTAAATTAATTGCTTTCAAGATTACTCAGTACAACACGTAAAACAATTTTTTAATCATTACTGATTTCCCTTCAATTCGATCGAATCTTTTTAATTACCCTTCTCAATTCCTTGACTGAAGAGTAATAATATTTCATGATTTTTCAAGACTGCTTTCTAATTGTTTCGTCACCGACCTCGACATTACATTATACAGTTGTGGGATTGCACAACGTTACACGATGTGCGGTGTGCGCACGATGTGTGCACGGAGTGTGAACGATGTGTGCACGAAGTGCGAACGATAAAAAATTGGACGATCATTGCTTGCGCACATTTGTGAGGACGATCGACGAACGTTGTGCGATAACAATCGTGGTTGATGTAAATTGAGGAATGGCTAAACAATATATACGGTTTGGTGTTTAAACATATAAACTTGATTGTTTAGTATGTTATTTAGTATGAATACACTAATCTTTCTGTCTACACTTAAATTTAGAAATAGTGTGTTCGGTGTTTTTTAAACGACCTTAATCGACACATGTAACATTACAACACAGTCTCGGCAACAAAGGTAAACATAGCCACTTTCTACCTGAACCGTAGTTTTTCCCCGCCCGGGGCACTTACGTAACTCGCCAACGTGTGAAAACCAGGCGAAGGGGAGCTATAGATCAGAACGAATGCAAATAACAAATACTCAACGTCAAGTTGTGTATTCATAACGGTCATACGGTTACTCAGCAAATTGTTATTTCCCTGTTGTGTTACCTAGCTAGGAGCCAAATCCATTCTTGACAGTCTAACGGTCACTGTATACTGTGTTACACGCATTGTAAAAGTGTAGGTTATCTTTATTACTGTGATGAAAAATTACAGTAATATGAACAGTGTACATTATTGCATACGAGTTTTCCGGGGTTTTTTTTATTCCATAATATTGATCAACAAATTGTACCAAATCGTAAAGTTGTGCGGAGAGAAGCGCACAACGGGACGAACGATGGTTAAATCGCACAGTTGTGCGCAGAATTGGTGGACGATGTGCGGACTGTGTTTGAACGATGTATGCACGGTGTGCGCACGGTATTTTTGGTGCGTTGTGCGGTCACACACCTGTTCGTGCGCACTGACAGGTATAAATAACCTCATTCAACCTTGTTTCAAAGGCAGTGAATATATGGGGTCTCTGTAAAACATCATTCCAGAATAACCTAAATACGTTGTGAAGAAATAAGCAAAAACAATACCTTATTTAATACCGATCTGTTCCTTGCTAGTATTACACAAGAACAACCCAACCTAGCATACAGTTAACCACACATGGCCTCGGACCAATACCAGTCTAATAAAAGTTAAATCATTTCTTTAACACTGAAAACTAATTTATATGATTCTGGATTTTTTGTTGTTCTATCTAATTAAAAAATAGAAAATTAAAAACAAAAAAATGGAAAAAAAATAAACATAACAAAACCAATAAACATAACCGAAACTCAACAATAACAAAAACAAAATGAAAAATGTACTAATTGTGGTGAAGGAAAGAAACGATATTGTCGCTACAATGGGAACTTTTTTGGGTTATGCATGGAGTGTTTGCGATATCAATCACTCAAACACCCAGTATTGTTGCTTGTGATCATTATAGTGGGACATAAATATCAAAGATCCCCATCGGGAAGATGGGGAAATATCTTCCTTGCTGTGTAATAAATCATTTTATATTATCGTATAAATAAACATCATCTCTTATTATACGTGATCAACAAATATCTTTAACTTGAGAATGCCTCTTATAGCTAAATATATCTGAAATGCGTTGACTTCGATGCGACGTTTTGGCATCCCTTTCATTAAAGGTGTAACAAGGTTGTTTAAACTTAAGCAGACCATCAGGTTAGATAACCACATATCCGCGGAGCAGAGATTTCTCTGTAATACCAACCATAAAAGTAGGGGGTATTAATATTTCCCATATCATTTTAATACTATACTTAAAACAGTGATTTTCAACAATTTTAATTTTAATTTCTACTTACGAAAGCCGACTGTGACGTGAACGGAAACTTTAAAATACCTGTGCACTGACCGTTGTCCATGTTGCAAACATTATTTCTGCAGTTAAGAGGGCAGGGTTGATTACAGAAACCACCATAAAATCCAAAATCACAGTCTGAAAAGAAAACAAAATAAAAAACCAAAAGCAAAACTAAAATGTTATCCCTCAATGTGGAAATAACAAATACATTCTTTTGCAATAAGTTTGACTTTGTTTTTTCAGTAGGGTCAGTGATTATAATGAGATATAACAAGAAATTAATTATGATTCTTCCACAAACAAATCCCAACCTTTGGGATATGATAAGATGATTTCTGTGCTTCGGCCTGTCGTTTTGGTCCTTTTGCAATAAGTTTGACTTTTTTTCAGTATGATCAGTGATTATAAAGAGATATAACAAGAAATTAAACATGATTCTCCCACAAACAATGATTGGGATATGATTAGACGATTTCTGTGCTTCGGCCTTTCGTTTTGGTTCTTTAGCCAGACTACGAATACATCCAGGACCTCGCCCATTATTCCCCTTATTATAAAAAGATGCACCGATCTGAGTTTAAATATTGTTTCCATATAAACTGATACAAAAACAATGATGTAATGTAAATGTTGAAGAGCAGATAATCTCGATGACGATAGTAATCAAACTGCCCTGATAGTTGAGCACTTTAACCGCATAACAAATGTCAGATTTTTTTCAAACTTTGGCGTTGCAACTTAGGTAGAATGTTTAAAATGGACATGAGTATTATGTAGGAAATAAATGACAGAAGTAGACCATATAAAGTACTAAGCACTTCTGTATCCTGGTACTTTACTTCCCCAGTTGTAAAATGTCCTATATCAACAATTTGTAGTAACTACTCACATGTACAAGATCTCTTAGTAGAATAGATAGTTTGCAAGCGCTGTGTGCTTCTTCAGCAAACTGCACCATGAAATTGTAACAAACACCTCAGTACAACTGTTTGACTTTGCTCCCCGACAAGGTCCCCGAGACAAAAATAAAGTATGTGTATGCATGCGTCAGTATTGCTTACTGTCTGATAATTGTTGTTATTATACCTCTACTTTATTACTCTATATAAAAGTAATTGGTTAAATCGAATATATCCCCACTTTTGCCTGACTGTGTGTTAGTCAAGTGTGTGTTAGTCTGGGAACCAAAACACAGCTCCTGAACTAAAACACACCTACACCCGAGTTTTTCCGCCGAGCCAATCAGGCGAGAGGTGGGCGGAGCTTGTCACCGAAATCGGAACCGACGCATGAGGCGGGCGGAGCTTGCTACTGAACGCGCATCCTATTGTGCAGACAACACTTTCTCTTGTTTCTTCAATTATGGCGCTGTCAAGATTTTCGGAACTGGATGAAAGTGATCTTAAGACTCCCCTCGAGGAAAGGGACCGGACAGTACCAAAAAGACTAGTTGGGACGTGAAGCTATACAGCTTATGGTTTACAAATATTTTCTAGTTAAAACGATCTCTCCAGTGTGTATCGGTATAATAAAATGGTTAAAGTTTGGGGTTGAGGGATAAAACATGTTTCTGGTGTCCCTTGACCATGCCTATTTCCCTCGGCTTCGCCTCGGGAAATAGACCTGGTCTCAGGGGGCGAGGGGTAGCGCTATGTCGTACCTGAACATGCTCCAGTTGGACTGTCACATACATTTCCTTTACAATTAACCGGGCAGTGACTGCAATTCCCAACATCTTCATAGTATCCGGCAGCGCAATCGTCTGAAATCGTAATTTAATGAATTGCTACGGATACAAATGGGTTACCATGCGTATCTAACTTTCGTTGGTTTATTTTCTAATTGTATAAATACACAAAATCGACCGAGTGTCTTTTACAGTTTGGCAATTAACTAACGATAGTTAGATAGACATGATAATCAACTATAACGAGTATGGGGACCTTTATCTTTAACATCATTCAGAACTCATGTCTAAAAAAATCGTATGTTTCTCATGTGAATACATTATTCCTTTTCTGATCGGAAAAGACAATTGACATAAGCTTTGACGTCACAATGGAATATATGACGTCCCACTACTTTAACAATTACTCTAAGGTATCCGTTTTAATGTTTTATACAATAGGAACTATTCTTTGTAATTATATCGCTCTAATGATAACCAGTCATTACGTTTTCTTCATGTGCAGTTAGCCACGCCACATTCTATCTCACAGATGGACGGACACGGGCATATACTCAGATGGACCACGCCCAGCACTGAATGTTTGTGTATATGCTTGTAGATGTAGTGATGAAAACTAAGGAAGAATATTAAAAGGATGACGCAGGCATCAAAACCAAACTGTCATATTAGCAAACTATACAATTTGTGGTCGCTTGTTGTGTCAGGTTACAGTCTGGTGGACAGTTGGTTCATCAAAGTATGAACGTATCAAGAGCAATACAGACACTATAAGGTTGAACATTTACATGTTGTGAAATGTCTTTTGAATTCATTTTGATATGTATACCGTTGTGTATTTTATGTCTTACAAGGTTGTTTGCGCTATTATCGGATCCTAATACCAAAGTCCATATATATTATAGAAAAAATTATCTACATTGTACAAGGAGAATGTCGATATAATAGACTGAAATATATGACGATGAAGCAAATTTAATATACGATAATTTATTGACGAAGGTTTTTGATGGATTGAGTTTATAGATACAAATTAACTGTTAAATGCTATTCCCAACATTTTATAATTAAATATTATCCCATTTACTCTGAATGTAGAAGGTTTCCTCCGTCCTGTGTCCGTTGTGACCAAACTGAGAAATGTCTTCTGTTATGACATTTAAAGTACGAGTCTAAACCGTATAATTTGTTGTATACAGTGAAAACATTCAGGGTTCTGACAACAATACCTTCCAATACGCAACAGCTTTAATGTAGTACTAAATATTTGTCGTACTTTACATGTACCTTGGATCCTTAGCAACGTTGATTTTTAACGGCGATTTGACGGCACAACAAAGTGAAAAAGTGCCGTTTTATTTTCATAAACGGTGCGTCGCTGTTTGGTCGTGCGACAACGTTCCGTTTAAGAAAAGTAAATGGCGCTATTTTGCCTTTCCACGCAACAAGAAATGCGAAAGACAACTGTTGTGCAAAAAAGAACTGTATTTTTTTCGCTAGATCGTTTTTTCGCGTTACTTTGAAACCGAGAAAAGCGCAATTTATCCTCTCATGTATTTATATGTACCACATGTTCCCGATGTTGGGTTACATATGTTACCGAGGCAGTAAGTGCAGTCGTTATTGCAATTTCCATTTCCGTACTTCCCAACTGGACAACCTGAAGGAGGATTGAAATTTGAACATTGTTTTGATGTGAATGCATGCTTATCTACATGGTTAAGGTAATAGTTATTACTTTTAAAGTATAAGGGACACACGGTTTAATTTAAGTGGAATGTGTACTTGTGGTATTGGAAAAAGTTCTTTAAACGACTTACCGTGACGTTAGGAGTGGAGTTGGTGGGTATAATATCCGAATCTCTGAGAGTTACAATTATTTATCGCATATACAATGTTATATACATATAATCTTAATGAACAAAGCAGGTTTAATGATACCTTTTAAGCGACTTAAACTATCAATACCAATGCAAAATGGTGTATCACTACAGGTGCGTTCCTAACATCTTTTTTTTACATTTTTATGCTTGAATGAAACTTATCGAAATGTCGCCTTAATTGTACAAGGTTGTATTTGGATAAAATGGTTATTAACTGGATGCTATTTCTTTCTTAAACAGGTCATTTTTAATTCATCAAAAGTCAAATACCTGCTGTATTTAAGCGTTATTTTTCCTTAATCATGATTTCATTATGTAACGCATACTTTGACACAATGGGAAACATGTTCCCAATGCATACTCTTGTTTGTTTGATATTGTTGGAATCCTGAACTTTTGATATTACCGGTTTAGAGATATCTTAAATCAATGGCACAATTAACACAAGATAAAATGTAAAATATTTGTGTTACATATCGCATTGTTAACAACAAGACGAATCCATAATGGGTTTTGCAGACGAATACAACATACCACATCGACTAGCACAAGAGCATCAAATAATATAACTTGCTATTCTTTGCTACATCTTGGAGGCAGAGTGACGCACTGATAAAAGACAGTGATAATGAGTCGCAATATTTCTATTGAAATAGTTTATCTTTGACATCATTTTACATTCCATTTATAATGTGTACACTTGTAGTCGTTTACAAAAAAAAGAAATGATAATGTTAAAACATACTAATTATGGAAATGAATAAATAAAAATAAAATAGATACTGGTAAATTCTTATCTAACATTCAACAATTAAAAATAAATCCGTTTTTAAAGATTGTATTACATTTTCAGTCAAGTTTGTAAATTAGTTAAAACCATGTCATATTTTAATAAGAATATCCATATTTCTGAACTGTCATATTTAATGTTAGCTCATCATCAACTCTCACTTCACACAGTTCCAGTATAGGATGATATGTTAGTGACATCCATAGTTTATCACTGTGATAGACATGTGTAAACTCACCATAAACTTGTACCTCACACAGTTCCAGTGTAGCATCATCCGAGTACCACGTTTTGGCTTTTTCTCGACGGTCATTGTAGATGGTCAGATACTTGGCGACACCTGGACATTGGGCATTCTGTATCGCAGACATGAACGCCTTGTCAGCAGTGGCGTCCTTGTGACACCTGTTTCCTGATGTCCAATCTTGTGTATTAGACAGGTATATCTCGTACCCAGCAAGTCGTTGTATTGTGTTCTCATCTACAAAAAAGATATACTATATACTGTAGTTCAGTTATTGAGTCAAGTTTTGACGATATACCTAAGATTCAGCTTCAAATGGTTTAAACGGATAACAAATCTGTGGCTAGATGCCATTACTAATTCCTTTATTGCTAGCTCTCGTGGTGTGTTTCTGGGAATATGAGCATTTTAAGAAATATATATGTACCACCTTTTGTTTCATGTTGTTCATCATTTTAAAGATATTTCAGTATGATTCAAAATTATGTGTGAATCACGACAGTGAACCTTTAGTTAAAACAGGTATTAAAATCATTAAGCGGTACCTTTTAACCCTTATTTAAACAACTGACATTGACAACTGACAACTGACCCTCTTGAAAGCAATCTCTCTTTCATATTCTCTTATTTCAAATAATTTCCCCTTTTGTGTCCTGCCTTTAAACACCTGGCGGACAACATTCTTCTTTTATGGACCACTTGATACCTCATGGACAACCAGGTTGAATATTGGGAACGACGAGTTCCCTTTGAAACATTTTAACACCGAAAAAAATCTCAGCTCCGAGGTCAGCTGAATTTCTCCTTTCTATAAGAATTGAATCAAGTTTCGTCACAGAGAGCATACTATTGTATAACGAATTTGGTAAGAAATATGTTTACATTGCATATGTGTATACCCATATGACAATGAAGCCTTGGATAAGATTCCGAGATACTCTCAAAGTTTCGGACCGTATCCCTTAGCTACTCCTTAAAATATCAGTACATTTGACTCTAAACGCTCATCAATTTATGTTTATATATATATTATAAAAAGAAAAAATCTCAACAACGAATCTTTAGTACTTTCATCTCTTGTTAGGAGTGTTACATGTAACATAGGTAAAACAGGTACATTTCGAAATGCAGGCTAAATATTTGAAACCCAGAAGTTAACAAAACGTGTGATAAGAACATGAAAGCAAGAACTACATGTACGTGTTAAACATTTCAATATATATATATATACGGCCATGACCATGATAGAGGAGACATTAAGTCAATATTCACTTAGGTAAGATTAGTTAAACTAAAATGTATTTGATGAAATGTGTTGCATATAAAGAGCATTAAATCCCTATCTGACAACTGTTCACCGAAAGTCAATTTGTTACCAAACCTATCAAGTTACTTAGGAGTGTTACATGTTACATAGGTAGAACAGGCATATTTCGAAATGCAGGCTTAATATTTGAAACTAAAAGGTTAACAAAACGTGTGATGAGAACATGAAAGCCAGAACTAAGTGTTAAACATTTCAATTCAAATCTCGCAGGCGCCCCCATCATCCCATCCAACCACACGCACTGAGATGAAGTGAAAAATGAAGTGATTATTGATTCAGAGAAAGTAAAAAAGATGTGTCGAAGGTAAAAAAAAGTCACGTGCGTAACCAATTTGATGGATAAGTAAGCAAAAAATCAACGTATGTGCGTGTGAAAAATGCTAGAAAATGGTAACGAACAAAGGCCGCTTCTAGATATTCTCCAGCTTCATTTCACTACAAGCTGTGCGTTTTTTTTTTATCATTTCTAAACCTGTAGACAGTTCAATTTAACCTGGTATATTTGTGAACATTTTGTTTTCTTTTAATTTCTATTCACCGTTTGTTCAACGATAAACAATAAACACTTTCTTCATGCTTTTTGCGAGCTGTTTATTTTAGTTAATCAAATCCGTAATACATCGACATCAGAATTTGACAAATTTTCAAATACTATTTCTCATCACTTTCGCGGTAAGTTCT
>NW_018408340.1:1327-1865 GCF_002113885.1 Mizuhopecten yessoensis | reverse complement strand
TCGACTTCGCAAGAATATAAAAGCAATGACAAGCAACATCAACAAGATAGTGACAATCTGCTTATATAAATATACACTATTTTTTCAGAGCTTTATACATTACATTGATGCTGGCAAATTGTATATTATCTTTACTTGTTTACTTATTCAAGATTTAATAACAAAGCCGTTTTGGTATCCCTCCCACCCCTCTGGACGTGTAAAACTAATGGGAAAACATTTCAAATTAAATACATTTTCCAGACATTTTTTTCAAAATAAGGAGAGATTGCTTTTTTACCAGTTGGATTGATTTATCACACGAAATGGCTTCATAGTGGTTTATTGAAAGCAAGTTAAATTTCATTGTTGATTTTGAATCTAAACTAACAACTCTAACATAACTACAAAGATAACATGATTTAGCTTCCGACAGTATATAGTCTCGTCTCCATAACGCACAACTCCAGGAATAAACTTTTATTAAATCGCTTATGATACAGATACTGTCGCTCTCAATGCTATTGAATTTGAACGTCCAACAGAATATAAAGATAGG
>NW_018408340.1:0-1126 GCF_002113885.1 Mizuhopecten yessoensis | reverse complement strand
CAGAAAATCGCTTGACATCACCTTAGCCATAAACGTTAAACTCTAATTTTCTGCAATAACATAGACAATACTACATGTATGACTATAAGGGTAAAGGATCTCAATACTGAATAATAGAATCGTTGAGCTTAAGTCATATTGAATCTCCGTAAAATGTTATGTGTAGGAATAGTTCATATTCCCCCCTCCCAATTTAATCTTTTTAAGAAAGAAAAGGAATTTATATATATATGCGATATAGGCCAAGCAAGAGGTNGCAAGAGGTCCTGTGTCACCTACCTTGGTACCTGAACTATCAGCCACTTTGTTTTCATGAAATGCACTTAACTGTAAATACTTCCCACGTATGCATCCAGGGGGACAGCAATTCTCCTGTATACAACATTTGATTCCATGGTCCAAATGATGTATTGTTGAAATATTAACCACAAGAATGAGTTGGTTTTCAAATGCGTAAACAATCAAGTAACTGTTTTGTAACAACCCCCAAGGAGAGTTACGTTCTTCTATTTAACAGTTTATTCAAGAGTCAACGGGACCAAAGATACTTAAAAGAACATTTAGTTTAAATCTGCATATACATAAAAGGTTAAAGGTAAGGGATTCAAACTCTTTCCAAGTTATGAACCAGAAACTTATTCTCCAGGTTGATTGTGCATATGGTTATAGGGTCAGAATCATACTTTTTTCGATGCTGAAACTAAGTCAACCGATTATAAGTTTGTCTGTGACACATGTGGCAGTTCTCCCAGTTGGTCTGCCACATCTATGCAGTTTATTGTTTACATTTATATTTCAGTAATGAGAATTTGCAAAAAATAATTTATGTCTTTTCCAAATTTCAAATTTCCCGCTTATAACCGTCAGGTCAATATCCAGAACGGCACAAAGATAACAGCTGACGTCACGCGCTATTTCCCATACAAAATTGAAAAGGCTCCGCAACTTTCGTTAATAATTCATTTGTTTTTAATTTATATATATATCATATTCTCAATTCATAAAATAGTAACAAATAACATTTTGTAAGTTACTAATCAAGTTTCGTAAAACATTTTCCAATTTTATTGCGACCTATATTCGGCGCACGCACTCAACGGAAGCCCGCAGTGATCAGGTCAAAGTT
>NW_018408339.1:86537-103198 GCF_002113885.1 Mizuhopecten yessoensis | reverse complement strand
TACCTGTGATCAAAGACACATTGTACAGTTTTGTTATGACAACATGCCTGTGGTCAAAGACACATAATACACTATTGTTATGACAACATACCTGTGGTCAAAGACACATCGTGCATTGCAGGAACTGAAAGCAATCAACAAAATTATATAAATTTCTGTCTCTTCATTTAATAACAAGGAAGTAATGCTATGTAATAGTTCAGCTTAAAAAGACTATACTTTCTGTGTAAATGCAGTTAAAATCAAATCTGCTCAGAGCTGAATCTGGACTTTCGTCTACTTGACAATGGAACTGGTGCTACACAACTCATAAAGTTGATTAACTATCTCTGATAATCAAAATTACTCTATGTTTTCAATGCAACACCCTTTTTGGAAATATGAACTAAAATTGTAAAAACTTTATACAGTGTGGCACGTGCTTACATCATCATAATTGAAGGTGGCATTGCCAGTCTCCTGCCCGTGTTGTTGTTGGTCACGGCGACGGAAGGCATCTGTGATGACAAAATATTTAAATACAGTAAAACCTTTGTAATCTTAGGAGCAGTTAAAACTTCTATAATCTGGTGAGTCTGTTTTTTCTCCAAACCTGCACAGGTATATACATACAATTAATCAACATGACCTTAGGCCACATGTTTTTTAAAAAGAAGTTGACTGAAACTTTTATAAAGCATTTTACTCCCGTGACCTCACCTTGAATGTGGGTCATTGTAATTTATACCGATTGGTTGCCCGTTGTAGAGCAAGCTTTACACCAAATACGTCCTGGGACCTAGAATGTCTATGAAAACCAATTATTTCAGCTTTTGGGGAAAATATAACTAAAGGTATCTTGGTTTGTTAGGAGAATTTCAAAGATTTTAAATTATTTGGTCCCTGTGACTTATGTGTGGGTGATGGTTATTGTACTTTTCAGTTGTTTAGTCATTTCTCATAAATTTAGTCATTTCTCATAAAGCCTCATACAGGCTAAATATTACTCAAGGATTTTTGTTTCTGGACAAGATGTCACTTAACTATTTCAAGATATTTGACTCCTTACACCTTGAATGCAAGTCTCCAGCACTACCAAATCTTTGTTTTCTATTATAATATATAAATAACACATGATTGTTTGATATATGTGAGCCGAGTAAATGTATGTTGGTTGATTGACTATCATTATGTTGCAAAGCAAGTGGATCAAGGTCAAATATTAGAAATCACAAGGAAGGTATCATTATGTAACCCTATGGTTCTTAGGAATTAGTTGATAAAGGAAAATTAGAAAAACATCTCTAAGACATGAGTGCCCACCGTCACCATGTGTGTTTGATGTTTGATGGTTGCGACGGGACATAACGCGTCGAACATCACCAAAGCAATATTTTATGGGGGAAGGCATAATAAACAGAAAAATCACTCATGTTTAATGTTGTTCAAATTTATGTATAGATGGTTAAATCAAATGATAAAGTACTACAAGATGAAAAAGCTCTGTTCTGGCATGTCCCCTGTTATGACACATGTATCGGCTATTTTATTCAAGTCAGACAAGCAATGGAAATCTCCACATACTCATTGAGAAACCTTTTAGACATAGACTTACCTGTAAGGGCACGAAGTTTGACACAGAGCGTTACAAAGTCGTCAAATGACAGTACACATGCTCCATTGCTTTCAACATAGGAATAACGCTTCAACAAGGTAGTCGCACTATTAGGTGTCAGCTTAAACTCTGCAACAGATCAAAGTTCAACCTTCTGCTTTTAAAAATCAATAATCCAACATCCATCCAGTGTTTTAGGTCTACACAATAATTTCTGAAATAGGTCAAAGGTCAAGTATTATAGGTCAACAGCTTAAATGCTAAAGTAAGTCAGCTTTAAATGAAATTTACAGATTTACAGTGTACTTAGCTCAGAACATTTACTAAACTTTGCAGCAATAATGAAAGTCTAATACTGTATTTAGCCAACGTGCAAGTACAATAAGTTGAGAAAGTTTTGGAGCACCAAATATCACTAGGAGACCACAGAGATGACACACATAGCTCTGTGATTACGAAACAGGGACGACAAGATCAAATAGGTCCTCATACTTACTGAACTGGTTGGCAATCATAGTGAGAAGCTCATTGGCGTCGGCCTTATTGTTTCTGTCGACGTCATGGCCTCTAAACATGTTGAACCATGCAACAAGACACTGCTGCAACTCCATGAACTCATTCCATTGCATAAACCCATCTTTTGACCTCTTAGCAACAGTTAAGGCAAACATACTTCACTTAGAGCCTTACACAAAATGTTAAAGCATTTGTCTATATCAAACCTTATCAATTATGTACAGGTACATGTATGATGACCTTTGACTGTGAATTGATTAGAAAATGTTCCATTAAGTTTTCTAAATTACATATCAAACAAAACATAATTATTTGTATTAAAAACCAATCGAAAAAGTTAATGAAAATCCAATTGCACAATTTTTTTTTCTTTCAAGAATCGTATTAAGGAGCTCTTTAGATTCATATATTATCAACAAGAGGCCCTGAGGGCCTGTATTGCTCACCTCGATAATAAAGTAATCATGGGATTTTATTCTTATTACATAAAACCCCTCCAATGGTTCAAACCTGGAATTTCCTTATTGGGCCCTTCAACTCTCAGCACCCAGAGGGACCTCACCCTTCGTTTATACAAGATTAAGTCCCCTAGCCCAAGGAACCTCCAGGCTAAATTGAGATAAAATCCCTTAATTCATATGGAAGAAGCAGGATTTCAAAGGCTTTTGCCTCTATTTCCCCTATTAGGCCATGCAACTCTGCCTTCAGGGGTCCAAACCCATCGTTTATACAAAACTGAGTTCCCTTGGCCAAAGGATGCTCCAGACCCAACTGGGATGAAATCCCTTAATCCCTATTGTAGAAGAAGGATTTCAAAAGTTTTATACCTCTATTTCACCTATTGGGCCCCAACCCTCTGAACCCAGGAGGGCCACACCTACCTTTTATACAAAATCCAGTCCCCTTGGCCCAGGTTGCTTCAGACCAAATTAGGATAATATATCTTAATCTCTATGGTAGAAGAAGGATTTTAAAGGTTTACCTCTATTTCCCCTTTTCGGCCCAATACCTCTCACCCCAGGGGGTCCACACCCTATGTTTATACAAAACTAAGCCCCCTTGGCCCAATGATGCTCCAGACCAAATTAGGATAAATACCTTAATCCTGATGATAGAAGAAGGATTTCAAATGTGTTTACCTTTATTTCCCCTATTGGGCCCCCAACTCTGCTCCCAGGAGGTTCAGACCTACCGTTTATACAAAATTGAGTCCCCTTGGCCCAAGGATGCTCCAGACCAAATTAGGATGAAATCCCTTAACCCCTATGGTAGAAGAAGGATTCCAAAGGTTTACGTTTATTTCCCCTATTCAATCCCCCCTCCTGCCCCCAGGGGGCCACACCCACCATTTATACAAAATTGAGTCTCCATGGCCCAAGGATATGCTCCAGACCAAATTGAGATAAAATCCCTTAATCCCTATGTTAGAAGAAGGATTTCAAAGTTTTTTAACCTCTATTTCCCCTATTGGGCCACACAACTCTGCTCCCAGGGAGTCCAAACCCACTAGTACTGTTTCTACAAATTGAGTCCCCTTGGCTCAAGGATGCCCCAGACCAAATTAGGATAAAATCCCTTAATCCCTACAGTAGAAGAAGGATTTTAAAGGTTTTAACTCAATTTCCCCTATTGGGCCCCACTCCTCTGCCCCCAGGGGGTCCACACTAACCAATTATACAAAATTGAGCCCATTTGGCCTAAGGATGCCCCAGACCAAATTTAGTCTAAATCTAATGGGATGTTCAAGACAAGTAGCGTTTTAAAGAAAAGTTGATGGGACGGACCGACGACGATGGATGCTGCACCATGGCATAAGCTCACTTGCCCTTCAGGCAGGTGAGCTAAAAAAGAAGTCTCACACAAATCATATCCCAAGAATTAAAACTAATTGTGTATCATATTGAAGGAATGATAAAAAGGAACCCCCCACAGGATATCTACCATGTAGATACTGTGTTTGTATTTTGTTACCCGAGCAAAATAGTATTGCCCTAAATTAGCTTTTTTGAGGGAAACATTTCAATTATGAGGAAACAAATATCCCTGTTTCCCTAGCTCCCTAAGGACATTAAATGTATGTATTTTTGTTACCAGCGAAATATAGTATTGCCCCTAGCTTGTTTGAGGGAAACACTTCAAGTCTGAGGAAACAAATATCCATGTTTCCCTAGCTCCAAAAGGACATTGAATGTATGTATTTTGTTACAATATAATTCAAGGATACATCCAACATAGCAAGCATCACTCTGGAAAAGAAAAGCTAGTATGATATCCCGTGTACAAATTAACACAGAATTATTACATACTTTCATGATTCAGTTAAATCTGCAATATATTTTATTACAGTCAATAAGACTAGCTACGTACCAGCCCCTAAGACTTTATCAAGATTTTCTCAACTGCATTTTAGTACTAGCTAAAATATATCTCACCCTAGTAGACATCCAAGTGATCAAAATTTATTTTCTAAATAATTTAATATCTGCATAATTTTCTAGAGATGGGGACCTGAGTCTAACAGTCAATATGTGTCATGAATGCATAAAGTTCACTTCTGAGTATGATATCTAGTGACTTATCTTACAGAGCTCCTGTTCACTTCAGAGTATAATATCTAGTGACTTATCTTACAGAGCTCCTGTTCACACCTGAGTATGATATCTAGTGACTTATCTTACAGAGCTTCTGTTCACTTTTGAGTATGATAACTAGTGACTTGTCTTACAGAGCTCCAGTTCCCTTCTGAGTATGATATCTAGTGACTTATCTTACAGAGCTTCTGTTCACTTTTGAGTATGATAACTAGTGACTTATCTTACAGAGCTCCAGTTGACTTCTGAGTATGATATTACCTGACTAATATCTTACAGAGCTCCTGTTCACTTCTGAGTATGATATCTAGTGTCTTATCTTACAGAGTTCCTGTTCACTTCTGAGTATGATATATCTAGTGACTTATCTTACAGATCTACAGTTCACTTCTGAGTATGATATCTAGTGACTAATATCTTACAGAGTTCCTGTTCACTTCTAAGTATGATATCTAGTGACTTATCTTACAGAGTTCCTGTTCACTTCTGAGTATGATATATCTAGTGACTTATCTTACAGATCTCCAGTTCACTTCTGAGTATGATATCTAGTGACTTATCTTACAGAGCTCCTGTTCACTTCAGAGTATAATATCTAGTGACTTGTCTTACAGAGCTCCAGTTCACTTCTAAGTATGGTATCTAGTGACTTATCTTACAGAGCTTCTGTTCACTTCTGAGTATGATATCTAGTGACTAATATCTTACAGAGTTCCTGTTCACTTCTAAGTATGATATCTAGTGACTTATCTTACAGAGTTCATGTTCAATTCTAAGTATGATATCTAGTGACTTATCTTACAATGCTCCAGTTCAACTCTGAGTATACTATCTAGTGATTTATCTTACAGAGCTCCAGTTCACTTCTAAGTATGATGTCTAGTGGCTTATTGTACAGAGCTCCCGTTCACTTCAGAGTATAATATCTAGTGACTTATCTGACAGAGCTCCTGTTCACACCTGAGTATGATATCTAGTGACTTGTCTTACAGAGCTCCAGTTCACTTCTGAGTATGATATCTAGTGACTTATCTTACAGAGCTCCAGTTCACTTCTGAGTATACTATCTAGTCACTTATCTTACAGAGCTCCAGTTCACTTCTGAGTATGATATCTAGTGACTTATCTTACACAGCTCCAGTTCACTTCTGAGTATGATATCTAGTGCCTTATCTTACAGAGCTCCAGTTCACTTCTGAGTATACTATCTAGTCACTTATCTTACAGAGCTCCAGTTCACTTCTGGGTATGGTATCTAGTGACTTATCTTACAGAGCTCCAGTTCACATCTGAGTATGATATCTAGTGACTTATCTTACAGAGTTCCTGTTCACTTCTAAGTATAATATCTAGTGACTTGTCTTACATAGCTTCTGTTCACTTCTGAGTATGATATCTAGTTGCTTATCTTACAGAGCTTCTGTCCACTTCTGAGTATGATATCTAGTGACTTACCTTACAGAGCTCCAGTTCACTTCTGAGTATGATATCAAGTGACTTATCTTACAGAGCTCCAGTTCACTTCTGGGTATGATATTTAGTGACTTATCTTACAGAGCTTCTGTTCACTTCTGAGTATGATATTTAGTGACTAATATCTTACAGAGCTCCAGTTCACTTCAGAGTATGATATCTAGTGACTTATCTTACAGAGTTCCTGTTCACTTCTAAGTATGATATCTAGTGACTTATCTTACAATGCTCCAGTTCAACTCTGAGTATACTATCTAGTGATTTATCTTACAGAGCTCCAGTTCACTTCTAAGTATGATGTCTAGTGGCTTATCTTACAGAGCTCCAGTTCACTTCTGAGCATGATATCTAGTGACTTATCTTACAGAGCTCCTTTTCTCTTCTGAGTATGATATTTAGTGACTTATCTTACAGAGCTCCTGTTCACTTCTGAGTATGATATTAACTGACTTATATCTTACAGAGCTCCAGTTGACTTCTGAGTATGATATTAACTGACTTATATCTTACAGAGCTCCAGTTGACTTCTGAGTATGATATTAACTGACTAATATCTTACAGAGCTCCTGTTCACTTCTGAGTATGATATTTAGTGACTTATCTTACAGAGCTTCTGTTCACTTCTGAGTATGATATCTAGTTGCTTATCTTACAGAGCTTCTGTCCACTTCTGAGTATGATATCTAGTGACTTACCTTACAGAGCTCCAGTTCACTTCTGAGTATGATATCTAGTTGCTTATCTTACAGAGCTTCTGTCCACTTCTGAGTATGATATCTAGTGACTTACCTTACAGAGCTCCAGTTCACTTCTGAGTATGATATCTAGTGCCTTATCTTACAGAGCTCCAGTTCACTTCTGAGTATGATGTCTAGTGGCTTATCTTACAGAGCTCCAGTTCACTTCTGAGTATACTATCTAGTCACTTATCTTACAGAGCTCCAGTTCACTTCTGAGCATGATATCTAGTGACTTATCTTACAGAGCTCCAGTTCACATCTGAGTATGATATCTAGTGACTTATCTTACACAGCTCCAGTTGACTTCTGAGTATGATATTTAGTGACTTATCTTACAGAGCTCCTGTTCACTTCAGAGTATAATATAATGCATAAAGTTCACTTCTGAGTATGATATCTAGTGACTTACCTTACAGAGCTCCAGTTCACTTCTGAGTATGATATCTAGTGCCTTATCTTACAGAGCTCCAGTTCACTTCTGAGTATACTATCTAGTGACTTATCTTACAGAGCTCCAGTTCACATCTGAGTATGATATCTAGTGACTTATCTTACAGAGCTCCAGTTCACATCTGAGTATGATATCTAGTGACTTATCTTACAGAGTTCCTGTTCACTTCTAAGTATGATATCTAGTGACTTATCTTACAATGCTCCAGTTCAACTCTGAGTATACTATCTAGTGATTTATCTTACAGAGCTCCAGTTCACTTCTAAGTATGATGTCTAGTGGCTTATCTTACAGAGCTCCAGTTCACTTCTGAGTATACTATCTAGTCACTTATCTTACAGAGCTCCAGTTCACTTCTGAGCATGATATCTAGTGACTTATCTTACAGAGCTCCTTTTCTCTTCTGAGTATGATATTTAGTGACTTATCTTACAGAGCTCCAGTTCACTTCTAAGTATGATGTCTAGTGGCTTATCTTACAGAGCTCCAGTTCACTTCTGAGTATACTATCTAGTCACTTATCTTACAGAGCTCCAGTTCACTTCTGGGTATGATATTTAGTGACTTATCTTACAGAGCTCCTGTTCACTTCAGAGTATAATATCTAGTGACTTATCTTACAGAGCTTCTGTTCACTTCTGAGTATGATATTTAGTGACTTATCTTACAGAGCTCCAGTTCACTTCTGGGTATGATATTTAGTGACTTATCTTACAGAGCTCCTGTTCACTTCAGAGTATAATATCTAGTGACTTATCTTACAGAGCTTCTGTTCACTTCTGAGTATGATATCTAGTTGCTTATCTTACAGAGCTTCTGTCCACTTCTGAGTATGATATCTAGTGACTTATCTTACAGAGCTCCTGTTCACTTCTGAGTATGATATCTAGTGGCTTATCTTACAGAGTTCCTGTTCACTTCTGAGTATACTATCTAGTGATTTATCTTACAGAGCTCCAGTTCACTTCTGGGTATGATATTTAGTGACTTATCTTACAGAGCTCCAGTTCACTTCTGGGTATGATATCTAGTGACTTATCTTACAATGCTCCAGTTCAACTCTGAGTATACTATCTAGTGATTTATCTTACAGAGCTCCAGTTCACTTCTGAGGATGATATCTAGTGACTTATCTTACAGAGTTCCTGGTCACTTCTGAGTATGATATCTAGTGACTTATCTTACAGAGCTCCAGTTCACTTCTAAGTATGATGTCTAGTGGCTTATTGTACAGAGCTCCTGTTCACTTCAGAGTATAATATCTAGTGACTTATCTTACAGAGCTCCTGTGCACTTCAGAGTATAATATCTAGTGACTTATCTTACATATCTTCTGTTCACTTCTGAGTATGATATCTAGTGACTTATCATACAGAGCTTCTGTTCACTTCTGAGTATGATATCTAGTTGCTTATCTTACAGAGCTTCTGTCCACTTCTGAGTATGATATCTAGTGACTTACCTTACAGAGCTCCAGTTCACTTCTGAGGATGATATCTAGTGACTTATCTTACAGAGCTCCTGTGCACTTCAGAGTATAATATCTAGTGACTTATCTTACAGAGCTCCTGTGCACTTCAGAGTATAATATCTAGTGACTTATCTTACAGAGCTGCAGTCTACTTCTGGGTATGATATCTAGTGACTTATCTTACAGAGTTCCTGGTCACTTCTGAGTATGATATCTAGTGACTTATCTTACACAGCTCCAGTTCACTTCTGAGTATGATATCTAGTGGCTTATCTTACAGAGCTCCTGTTCACTTCTGAGTATGATATCTAGTGGCTTATCTTACAGAGTTCCTGTTCACTTCTAAGTATAATATCTAGTGACTTATCTTACAGAGCTGCAGTTCACTTCTGAGTATGATATCTAGTGGCTTATCTTACAGAGTTCATGTTCACTTCTGAGTATACTATCTAGTGATTTATCTTACAGAGCTCCAGTTCACTTCTGGGTATGATATCTAGTGACTTATCTTACACAGCTCCAGTTCCCTTCTAAGTATGATGTCTAGTGGCTTATCTTACAGAGCTCCAGTTCACTTCTAAGTATGATGTCTAGTGGCTTATCTTACAGAGCTCCAGTTCACTTCTGGGTATGATATTTAGTGACTTATCTTACAGAGCTCCTGTGCACTTCAGAGTATAATATCTAGTGACTTATCTTACAGAGCTGCAGTCTACTTCTGGGTATGATATCTAGTGACTTATCTTACAATGCTCCAGTTCAACTCTGAGTATACTATCTAGTGATTTATCTTACAGAGCTCCAGTTCACTTCTGAGGATGATATCTAGTGACTTATCTTACAGAGCTCCAGTTCACTTCTGAGAAGGGTATTATCTTATAGTGGTACTTACTTACAAAGCTCCCTGCTCCAGCATACTGCAAATTAAAATGAAATTCGTTTTACAGGAACACAATTAAAATATCATGGAGATGTCACTGCTGGTATTGTTGCAACTTTGTAAATCTAAATAATTCAAAAACATCAGACTGTGATCATGAGGTGAAGACAGTCTGTGTGTGATGTATGTAGAGGCTATTAAATTAGAGCAGATATGTAGAAATTGAAACATATGCTTTCCACATAAATTACACAGAGTTTTAATAAAAGAAAATGGTTTTGTTTTGTTGTAACAAATATATCAACTCAATAAATTAAATCCTGTAACATCTAGGTCAAATTAAGATTTAACTAGAAAGCTGAGGTTTTGTGAGAGGTTCCCACCCTTACAGACCATCGATACAACCTCAAAACCTGTAATTCTTACTCACTGCCAAAGAACTGTCGGATCTGTTGCGATTCATTCATCACCTTAACAAGGTCCTCGGCTTGGATCGCCTGCCGTTGCTATAATGATGGAAAAAAACCCAGCCATAATGATATATTTACCATCGTATGGCATTGCCACTATATAACCCTTAAAATTCAGTTGGCATTAAATTCATATAGGATATGGATGCCAGGGACCTATTGTTGATGTCATCATTATTATGACATCAATCATAATTGTTATGTTGGATACCAATGACCCTCCCTGGACGATGGTTGTTCTATTCATTTAAAAAGCATACCCGATAGCTATAGGGCCGATACATACATTTATTTGAACTACATGTCCCCAAGGACCCTTAACTGTTAACTAACCAGGTTCAGGTATACCCTTGCAAAGTGTTCACCCTGTGCTTGAAACAAGGTTAAATCATGAAAGCTCGCCAATTGTGTACAGGAGAAAGGGAAATACAACAGACAGACCAGGGTTCGAACCCGGGACCCTCCGAACTCTAGACAGACACTTTAACAATCAAACTACCTGGTCACAAACAATCAACCTGGTCCAGTTCTGCTACAATGATTTAGAGGTTATCATACGACTATTTCCATATATTAACCTGAGGCCTCCATAGTGGCCAAAAGAGACGGGTCAGACCTGATTAGGGTTCATACAGGTGAAGAGATATATACAGGTATATATGGAAATGGTCATATCATAACCTTTTTATCATAGACACTGTAGCTATTTTAGTATGCACCAAAACTATTGGTGAAAAACAGAAACTGAATGAAAATTTAGGCATGATTTTTCTGAATTGAAGTGAGTCGGAAGTAAAATAGTATGCATGGCCCATGCTGGACAGATATGACATATGGGCCAGGTAGATTTGGTGCGTGCCCGGCTGAGATTGGTCAGTCCTTGATATGGCCTATGCACACATGTAGCTAGCAGTATTGCATGCACATGCAAAACAACATATATCACAAACAAGTATTGTTGAATATGATAAACACCTGTACTTACCACATTTTGAGGGTTTGCGTGAACAGCCCTATTGAAGAGAACTTGTAGTTCATCAGGGCTACTAAAGCCAAATGCCTGCAACAAAAAATTGAATAAGATAATTATATAGTTTTAGCATCAGAATTGTATCAGGAGAGAATTCGAAGGGAAAGATTAATATTGGTGTGGATCGAGGTCTAATAGACAATAGAATGTAGGAAGTTTGTTACAAATATCTACAATACACACATATATATATGCTACTGTACATGTATACTGCCATGGGCCAAAGCACACATGTACACAAACCTGTATATGTGTGCAGTGACATGTATATCAGTATATATAGCATGATTATATTTTTGACATCAGTAACAATTAAACCTCTGTGGTCAGACCGACAGATATAATAGTGGTAACCTGGATAAGTAATCTATTTGAACAGTTCTGATGTTCCAAGCTGTAGTTTCATGAAGGAAAGGAAGAGGATTGAGTCCAACAGAAGTCAGACAGAGGGGTTTTATTAGAAGACAGATGAGTAATAATCTAATAAACTTAAGGATCATGAGGGGATTATCCGATTATAATTTATAGTACGGTCAATTATCATAATATGATATATACAGATGTACAGCTGATATTTAATATATATATAGTCCACCGATGGTTTGTCTGAAGTCGGTACGTCCTAACTCCTGTAGGAACTCTATCTAAATCAGAGATGTATAACGATAGATCTCTGATTTAGATAGAGTTCCTACAGGAATTAAGTGTGACTGTGAAACACGTTTGAGTGGTCAAAAGCATTTGGAGATCAGACCTTACATAACACATGTGCCAACACATGTTTTGGATGGTGTTTATACAAACCTGCCAGACATTAGACTGGAAAGCGTTCTGTTGCAACACCTGTCCATACTGGCCATAGTGTTGGCTCGGTTGTTGGTAGTGCGAGTAGTTCTGTTGGTAATACGCCATTTTTCTTGGTCTCTCTAACGCTTGTATGACAGGTGCTTGTTTACCTTGTTGCTAGGCATAGGCCGATATAAAATCGGCACTATAATCCGAGAACAAGATTATCCGCCGTACATACAAAAATAGAATAAGGCCTATCTTAGGCTAATAATGATATCAATATATTTTGTTGGAAATTTTCAAAAATTGGAAACTAAAATCAATTGTTATTTTTTTTGAAAATGAATTAGATTTAACATTTTTTTTACTAATTTAGAGTAGGACTTATGTCCCTTTAATCGGTATACAACATATTATAGGCCTAATATACAAACATCACATTTATCTTTACAGTTTTGTAATGGAAGTATTCAAATGTACGAATCAAACTTGCTAAGAGGAGTTCCACTTTTCAGGATGAAAAAAGTCTGTCTCTTCATGATCCAGTGGCTGAGTTATATAATTAATTACTTTAATTGACAAGGTACATACGTAGAATAGGATTGACAGTGTTTTAGTCCAGAGTACAGCTCCTGTAGTTTAGTTTTTGAGAATATGTAATTTTTATTTCGATATACTCACATTCTGATTAGGAAAATATAGCATAGGAATAGTAATTATGACAGGAAATTAAACAAGAGACATAAGGGGCCTGAAGATGCGCTCCTGATCAATACATATATATATGGCCTTTAATTTCTTTTCTAACTTGAAGGTGTCTAGGATATATATGTTAGTAGCGGCTGTATCAATTAGTTATGACAAATTTGTAACAAACAGAAACACTTTGATTTTATTTACGTTGTTTATTCATACTTAGTTTACACAATGTGGTGATCTAGCTGTAAAATGGTTTAATACACAATGTGGTGATCTAGCTGTAAAATGGTTTAATACACAATGTGGTGATCTGTAAGATGGTTTAGGTTCCATGCTGTAAGATGGTTAAGTTTCCATGCTAAGTCCTAATTGATATTTTTCAAACATTTTTCTATGAAAATAGTGACATAAACTAATATGCAAACATCATAACTTCAAAAGTCAGCATTTTGTCTATTAAATATAGAGAATATACTCCATAACCTTGTCAATATGATATATACAATTAATGTAATTTGTCAATTTGTCAATATAATATTATGTATATTATTTAGTAAGTTAATTTGTTCTATCAATTTGTCAATATAAAGACGATTAATGTCCTTTAAAAAGTTGTCATTGTAATAAAGAAAATACATGTATTCCATCATTCTGTTAACAAAGAGAATTAAATACAGTATATGAACATGTTCAATAAAATATATCTAGAATGAAGTCTGTAGTCTGTCATTTTGTCAATATGATATAGAGAATGTATAGAGAATGTAGTCCTTTTATTTGTCAAAAATACAGAGAATTAATGTTCTCCATCAGTTTGTCAATATGATATAGAGAATGTCTAGAGAATGTAGTCCTTTTATTTGCCAAAAATACAGAGAATTAATGTTCTCCATCAGTTTGTCAATATGATAAACATAATGTGCTCTGTTGATTCACATTTTATAAATGAACATACAACCCATACCAAACTTCCCTAATAATCAGCACATGTATTCAGTCTTGTGTTCAAAAGGAAACTCAGACCCTTTCATAATATAGAAATGCCAGGCCCTCGGGCTTATACACAAGTCATTGACTAATTGTTCTGTGTCACAGTGTGACTGCCCATTTATATTGAAATGTACAGATAGAAATTTTACAAAAAACATCTTTAACTTTTATAAAAACCTTCTACAACCCTGATATTCAGATCATGACTTAACCTATTTCATGATACGAGGGCTAGTTCACTGTGTTGCATTTGTTTGATCAAACTCTTAACTGTGAAAGTCATTTGTTAAGATAAATATCAGTGACATTTGTCATTCTATAGAATTTATTGGCACAAGAAGAGTCCATATGCAGCATCAGTTTTAATGCACCTCATTTTCATTATAGTGAGAATATTTCCCTCCTGAGATTAGTAAAGGAACTAGGAAGACTATAACATCTGTACATAATAATGTCTGTCCCGAACATATAGGGGACTCAAGAGTTCTATAAGTACAACAAAATGGTGAATACACCATTATACAATATACATACACTTACACAAGTGCAACTTATTGCATTAAAAATATCTGGACCAGATAGACTTTATAACAGTTCGTTAAAAAATATTTGCCCAACTTTGGAACCGGGACAAATTCTGATTATTGTTTTCAATTTCTTCATCATATAAATTACAACAAAATTTAGAGTTACAATTGGTATTCCTATACTAATCACAAGCTTTAAGATTTTGAATCTATTGACCTTCTTAACCACATCACATCATTGTAAAAACAAACATGTGTACAGTGTACATGACATAATTCATCACAATGTGTCAACAAGTCACATCCATATATATTTCATTTCATTCACATTTCCCGCACACAAGAACATCACAGGTTAATGATATCACACATCACACATTCGATGACATCACACATTTAAAATCATCACAATATTTGATGACATCACACACATCACAACATTTGATGACATCAGACTTTTGAACTATCACATGGTGAAATAAAACAACATACAAATAATTTAGGTATCATATCATCACATACACAATAGAAATATTTTCACACATAACACAATGAGCTAGTTACAAAAACTTCAGATCTCCCTTTGAGAATGGTATTTTGCTCTGAGTGAGATATGACGGCACTCTGGCTTTGATAAAATATTTAATTGGCACCCATGTACATCAAACGACCTTCAACAGGGAGTCAAAAATATCATGTATATAAGGTAGACATTGGCAACATTTAGCTCCTAAAAGCAATAAATAAATTTGAAATAAAATATATATATTTATTGTAAAAGATGGAAGTGATAATATTTCCTAAATTGCGGTCTGTATCAGATGCCCAAATTGTACATCACAAGTTACACTCTTACAACAAACACACATGAACACATTTATCAGTGAAAATTGGATCAAAATAAAGATACATGTATAGGTAAATTTTTAACCCTGTACTTGGGTTTACTTATTTCCTTTCCTATTTCCATAGTAACATTTTAAATTTCATCGCTAGATTGAGTACATTTTGTCCCCATATATTTGCCATGGTATAATTTTACCTCCGGGACCATGAACAATTAAGTTGCAGCAGAATGAAAATGATATATTGGCACTAGGATCAGTATCATAACACATAAATTTGGTTGTTATTCACAGGGATTTTAGCTATAATTCTCCTGTACTCATCTGAAGCGTATTCGTCACCTGGCTGTTTATAAATCACTACATATTGATACCCTTTATTGTAAGTTAGTAATTCAATCTTATCGTATACAAGTAACTCAATATTTCTGTCAATTGTAGTACTTTAATATTATTGAAAACTAGTAATTTGATACAATTTGTCAAATAACATTTTATTGCTCTTTTATGTCTTACCAATTAAAATCTGTGCCACTATATACTTGGTATTTTTTTGCATCAATTTTTCCATTCTCTTTAATTTTGATAAAATGTTTGTCTTATACATTGTAACGTGTAACAATGGTAGTTAACTTATTCTTTATTCTGGACTATAAGTGGTGGGTAATACACAGCCTTTTGTATCAGTGAAAACAGATTTGTATGATTAAACACAGCCTTTTGTATCATTGATGACTATAGCTTTGTAAAATACATGGTTTCGTATCATTGAAAATAACACTTTGAGCTTATGGCTGTGTCGTTATCTTGGTTCCTGTGAAAGTAGAAAACTCCAGGAGTCACCGGTGTTGTATCATATGTAATTGTACAGCCCTATATATAAGCATCATCTGTTACACGAGAACATGTTGAGGTACCATGGTCAGCTGCTCTTAGATTATCAATCTATGTGATGGTACTTCAGTCTGTGGTAAACATTTCTGTGACATTGATCTTTGGTACCCTGGGTATAACTGTGATAGCGATTCCCTTGTTAAGTAAACAGTAAAGTAAAAGCATCTTTTGGTACTCAAGTCCTAACTCTATCATAACAACGGCTCTGTTCCATTCCAGTCAACAACAGCACCTTTCCACCTGAAAATATAAACAAATCTCTGTAGAACAATTGTGTCAGATATTTTGTGTTTTTGTCAAAGAGTTTCACTGGAGAGATGCCATGTGGCAGGGGATGGGGAGGGTGGGGAAAACTACTGAGACTTTTGTCATAAAATGATGTAGCACTGACGTGGTGCTGATGTAGTGATTCAGTCAAAAAAGGAGGGTGAAGGTTGGCTAAGAAAGAGGGGAGGAGGACATAACTTAGTTCTGATGCAGTGTTCCAGTGGGGGAATGGGATCAAGAGTTTGGGGACTGCTGTTAGGGGAGGAAGACTTACTTATAATTAGTTTGTATACAGTGTTTCAGTGGGGGAATGGGATCAAGAGTTTGGGGACTGCTGTTAGGGGAGGAAGACTTACTTTGTTGGTATACAGTGTTCCAGTGGGGGAATGGGATAAAGAGTTTGAGGACTGCTGTTAGGGGAGGAAGACTTACTT
>NW_018408339.1:66770-84907 GCF_002113885.1 Mizuhopecten yessoensis | reverse complement strand
TTTGAGGACTGTTACTAGGGGAGGAAGACTTACTTTGTTCGTATACAGTGTTCCAGTGGGGGAATGGGGATAAAGAGTTTGAGGACTGTTACTAGGGGAGGAAGACTTACTTTGTTCATATACAGTGTTCCAGTGGGGGAATGGGATAAAGGGTTTGAGGACTGCTATTTGGGGAGGAAGACTTACTTTGTTGGTATACAGTGTTCCAGTGGGGTAATGGGATAAAGAGTTTGAGGACTGCTATTAGGGGAGGAAGACTTACTTTGTTGGTATACAGTGTTCCAGTGGGGGAATGGGATAAAGAGTTTGATGACTGTTACTAGGGGAGGAAGACTTACTTTGTTCGTATACAGTGTTCCAGTGGGGGAATGGGATAAAGAGTTTGATGACTGTTACTAGGGGAGGAAGACTTACTTTGTTTGTATACAGTGATCCAGTGGGGGAATGGGGATAAAGATTTTGATGACTGCTGTTAGGGGAGGAAGACTTATTTTGTTCGTATACAGTGTTCCAGTGGGGGAATGGGGATCAAGAGTTTGAGGACTGCTGTTAGGGGAGGAAGACTTACTTTGTTGGTATACAGTGTTCCAGTGGAGGAATGGGGATCAAGAGTTTGAGGACTGCTGTTAGGGGAGGAAGACTTACTTTGTTGGTATACAGTGTTCCAGTGGAGGAATGGGGATCAAGAGTTTGAGGACTTATCAGGGGAGGAAGACTTACTTTGTTCATATACAGTGTTCCAGTGGGGGAATGGGGATAAAGAGTTTGAGGACTGCTGTTAGGGGAGGAATACTTACTTTGTTCGTATACTGTGTTCCAGCGGGGGAATGGGGATAAAGAGCTTGAGGACTGCTGTTAGGGGAGGAATACTTACTTTGTTCGTATACATTGTTCCAGGGGGGGAACTAGCTCTTCCTCTCCAACTTCAATAAAGGGTTTGAGGACTGCTATAAGGGGAGGAAGACTTACTTTGTTCATATACAGTGTTCCAGTGGGGGCATGAGAATCAAGAGTTTGAGGACTTATCATGGGAGGAAGACTTACTTTGTTGGTGTACAGTGTTCCAGTGGAGGAATGGGGATCAAGAGTTTGAGGACTTATCATGGGAGGAAGACTTACTTTGTTCCTACACAGTGTTCCAGTGGGGGAATGAGAATCAAGAGTTTGAGGACTTATCAGGGGAGGAAGACGTACTTTGTTCATATACAGTGTTCCAGTGGGGGGATGGGGATAAAGAGTTTGAGGGCTGCTGTTAGGGGAGGAAGACTTTCTTTGTTCGTATACAGTGTCCCAGTGGGGGAATGGGATCAAGAGTTTGAGGACTCCTGTTAGGGGAGGAAGACTTTCTTTGTTCGTATACAGTGTCCCAGTGGGGGAATGGGATCAAGAGTTTGAGGACTTATCATGGGAGGAAGACTTACTTTGTTGGTATAAAGTGTGCCAGTGGAGGAATGGGGATCAAGAGTTTGAGGAATTATCAGGGGAGGAAGACTTACTTTGTTCGCATACAGTGTTCCAGTGGGGGAATGAGAATCAAGAGTTTGAGGACTTATCAGGGGAGGAAGACGTACTTTGTTCGTATACAGTGTCCCAGTGGGGGAATGGGATCAAGAGTTTGAGGACTTATCATGGGAGGAAGACTTACTTTGTTCGTATACAGTGTTCCAGTGGGGGAACTAGCTCTTCCTCTCCAACTTCATATTTCAATGTTGTGTCTGGAAAAGAAAAATAGTCACATTTTTATGTTTTTCAATATAAATGGGAGTGTGAAATTATTGAAAATAATATAAATACATGTATTGCAATTTGGTTCACAAATTTTAGTACATTAGCTGATGAAAATTATAAGAACTGCCATGTACATCATATATATCCTACCCAATCTATCTTATTAAGTCCTTTTTGTGACAGTTTTCTTTGCCTTGATAATAAGTTGTGATTCCAAAACCTTATTTAATGATGTGTAAATCTTTGCATCATTGGGACCATACAGATTTTATGAACATTAGCCATGAGTTTATAAGATGAATAACTATGGACAAAGTCAGAGAAGGGGCATGACTCCCATAAACAAGAGGCCCAGAATTAAGTCCCATTTGCCCATGGATGCTCCAGGCTAAATTGGGATAAGATCCCTTAATCCAAATTATAGAAGAAGGATTACAAAGGTTTTAACCTCTATTTCCCCCATGGGTCCAACCCCTCTGCCCCCAGGAGGGCCACACCTACTGTTTAAACAAAATTGAGACAATTGGCCAAATGCTCCAAACCAAATTGGGATAGAATCCCTTAATCCCTACGGTAGGAGGATTATAAATGTTTACCTCTATTTCCCCTATTCAACCCAACCCCTCTGCCCCCAGGGGGGCCACACCCACCATTTATACAAAATTGAGTCCCCTTGGCCCAAGGATATGCTCCAGACCAAATTGGGATAAAATCCCTTAATCCCCTCTAATTTCCCTATTGCCCCCCCCCCCCTGCCCCCAGGGGGTCCAAACCCACTGTTTCTACAAAATTGAGTCCCCTTGGCTCAAGGATGCTCCAAACCGAATTGGAATAAAATCCCTACGTTAGAAGAAGGATTTCAAAGGTTTTTACCTATATTTCCCATAATTGGCCCCGCAACTCTGCCCCCATGGGGTCCAAACCCACTGTTTATACCAAATGGAGCTCCCTTGGCCCAAGGATGACTAGACTAAATTAGGATAATAGTCCTTAATCCCTACGGTAGAAAAAGGATTTTAAAGGTTTTTACCTATATTTCCCCTAATGGTCCCTGCCCCTCTGTTCCCAGGGGGTCCACACCCACTGTTAATACAAAATTGAGTCCCCTTGCCCTTAGTCCAAGGATATGCTCCAAACTAAATTAGGATAATATTCTTTAGTCCCTACCGTAGAAGAAGGATTTTAAAGGTTTTCCCTGTATTTGGCCCCGCCCCTCCACTCCTTGGGTGGCCACACCCACTGTTAATACAAAATTGAGTCCCCTTAGCCCAAGGATGCTCCATACTAAATTTAGTGAAAATCTACTTGGCCGTTCAGGACAAATAGCATTTTAAAGAAAAAGTTGACAGACGGACGACGGACACTGCGGTATGGCATAAGCTCACTATGCAGGTCCTTCGGACCAGGTGAGCTAAAAATAAAAATAAGTCAACATCAAAATAAACGGCTAGAGTAGAACTATGCCTAAGGTACCGAATTAAGTTAGTAATACTGACCAATGGTTAACTTGATGAGTTCCTGCTGTCTGGCCAGACCATCAAAGTAGAAGAGGTCAAACCTTCGCTCTGCCTTCCAGTTACTGACCAACTCTTTATTCAAAGAGAACATCACACTGAAGTGACTTTCACTACAAATAACCCAGATAGGGAAGCGTGGCGTCTTCAGATATGTCCCCACCTGTCAATACAGAATCAGACATAGTCTAACATCAACATGATAGGGAAGCGTGGCGTCTTCAGATATGTCCCCACTGGTCAATACAGAATCAGACATAATCTAACATCACACAATCCGTGTAACATGATACACACATATAGGGTAGCTGATACGTCCCCACCGGTCAATACAGAATCAGATATAATCCCTCTAACATCACACAGTCCGCTTAACATGATACACACATATAGGGTAGCTGATACGTCCCCACCGGTCAATACAGAATCAGATATAATCCCTCTAACATCACACAGATAGTGTAACATGATACACACATATAGGGTAGCTGATACGTCCCCACCGGTCAATACAGAATCAGACATAATCCCTCTAACATCACACAGTGTAAAACAGCATCACACAGTCCGTGTAACATGTACATGAAAGTACATAGATAGGGAAGCGTGGTGTCTTCTGATACATCTCCTCCTGTCAATATAAATCAGACATAACCTCTCCAACACCACACAGACAGCGTGACAATACAACGGACAGCGTGACAATACAACGGACAGCGTGACAATACAACGGACAGCGTGACAATACAACGGACAGCGTGACAATACAACGGACAGCGATGTACCTGACAGGATCTGTAATGCTCAAAAAGAGACAGCAGACCAGTGTCACAGCGGGAGTTAGGTCCTCTGAGGATAGTCCCAGGGGTGCCGTCACCAGTTTCCAGCTCCACAACGTCGTTGAACACATTGGATACAGCCCTGCCTGTCAGTATCAGGTTCACCATGTCCTGTATATCACAACACCATTATAAACACAACTTATCATTTAGATTTTTATGATATATGTACAAAGTTTTTTTTAAATCCATTAATAAGAATTTATTTGCTTCTAAATACTCAGTGTTTTTTCTACTAAAATTTTACAACAGCCTGCGCCTACATGAGTTGTTAATACATTGTAGCATTTCTTAAAAAAACTGGAAAAATACTCCAGGTTTTTCTTCATCCTTTGAAAATAAGCCACAACATATTTTGGCTAGGGAAAAAAGTCTGGGCCAAACAGTATACATGACTGTACTTACCAGTGTATAGTATCCACGGGCCCTAATCAGTTTACCTGTCAGTACTTACCAGTGTATAGTATCCACGGGCCCTAATCAGTTTACCTGTCAGTACTTACCTAAGCACAGTATACATCGGCACTAATCAGTTTACCTGTCAGTACTTACCTGGGTTCAGCTGTCATGGGCCCGAGTCAGTTTACCAGTCAGTACTTACGTGAGTACAGTATCCAAGGGCCCCTAACAGTTTACCTATCAGTACTTACCTGAGTACAGTATCCATATGCCCCCAACAGTTTACCTGTCAGTACTTACCTGAGTACAGTATCCATGGGCTCCCAACAGTTTACCAGTCAGTACTTACCTGAGTACAGTATCCATGGGCCCTAAACAGTTTACCTGTCAGAACTTACCTGAGTACAGTATCCATGGGCCCCCAACAGTTTACCTGTCAGTACTTACCTGAGTACAGTATCCATGGGCCCCAAACAGTTTACCTGTCAGTACTTACCTGAGTACAGTATCCATGGGCCCCCAACAGTTTACCTGTCAGTACTTACTTGAGTACAGTATCCATGGGCTCCTAACAGTTTACCTGTCAGAACTTACATGAGTACAGTATCCATGGGCCCCCAACAGTTTACCTGTCAGTACTTAATTACCTTAGTACAGTATCCATGGGCCCCCAACAGTTTACCTGTCAGTACTTACCTGAGTACAGTATCCATGGGCGCCCAACAGTTTACCTGTCAGGACTTACCTGAGTACAGTTTAAATGGGCCCCCAACAGTTTACCTATCAGTACTTACCTGAGTACAGTATCCATGGGCCCCCAACAGTTTACCTGTCAGTACTTACCTGGGTGCAGTATCCATGGGCCCCCAACAGTTTACCAGTTGGTTCATCCATATCACTTCTCACCCTGTATGACAAACAATTCAGAAATTACTGTCATCAAACTTTTAATACATTACATTAATTGGACTTTTCTTGTCGTGATTAAAATTATTCAAATATGATAGATTAAAGTTGTGCGACTTGAAATTGACACCATCGAATGGAACCAAAAACCATTAAGAGCCTTAAAGCATACACTCAGATGTCATAGGAATTAAATTTCATTATTAATCAAAATGATTGATACAGGATTACAGTACACTGTATATAAGACTTGAATATCAATGTTGTCAGAAAAGATTAATGACTTTTGGTTTGACAGTTGTTCATATTGGAAAATGGAAATTTTCACTTCACAAATTTTCCCCCAGTTATACTTACAAATCCATGAATCGGGACATGATGCAAGAATATAGAGTCAGAATCACACCACTTGTGCCGTCCAGCTCAAACTGTCATTACAAATCAATGGAAAGTCTTACACTTTTAAAGATGACATTTCAAATATAAATCCATGCTTCAATTTTTTTCAAATTAACTTTAGTATTAACACAGAAGAATTTCTAAAATGAGATATTAAAACAGAAAGATCATCGATAGTATTTTTGCCTCCATGTTGAATTTCAACGTAAAATTGAATTTCTTTTAAAGCTTATGAATAGAATCAATTTCAATTTTCATTTTGGGAATAACAATTTTTAAACATGTGTATGATTATATCATAATAATGGTAGATTTTAATACCAAAATATTACCATAGCAAAAAGTAAATAACTTTTTTATCACATGAATATGTTCTTGAGGATGTAAAAATTGCCTACCTGGCTCAAATTCTGTGTAATAAAATTCTTCAGGTCTGTATGATTTTTAAAGTGGTTTATCATCAACTGTACGTGAACAAAGAAGACAATGAAGTTTAGCTAGGTTACAGCAGCTGCACGACAGCTTCACTTTCTGTTTGTTTGTAATGCTTACTGATAAATCCCTGTAAAATGGTCACACAACAGTTTCAACACATATAGCAGATAAACATATCAATTAGTATTCTTTTTTTCTTTTTTTTTCTTCCAATTTTCAAGGACCCCATTGGAAATAAGCCACTTTGTGTCTTTTATGGGTAATCCTAGGTAAATGGCACTCACCACCATTCCTATTATGCGACCTAATTATATCTATCTTCATATACCGGTACTAAAAATAATCTGTCTCATTTTATAGTAATATCTGCCTTTTTTTTACGGTGTATCAGACTTTTTTTTAGATTTTTATACTCTGTGATATATGTCAAGGATTGAATTAAGAAACCTTTTATTAGGATAGATCTCTTTTTATTCTCAGTCTTAATACAAAATACTCCTTTTTTACAAGTACAAGCTGCATTGTGATTTTAATTATATATTTTATTCTAAATTGTGATATCTTGTAATAACATGCCTATTATACCTGAATAAATATTATTATTATTATTATTATTCATGTTAGCCTCTGGAATACAGCTCTAGATGTTAGGATGTCTGGTTCCAGCCTGCAACAACTATATTTACCGTTTCTGTTAAATCGTCTTGTTTGAACTTTCCCTTCCCTGTTTGGAACTGAGGTTTTCCTGATGGACTGAAATAAATATATTACAATTTCATGATTGCTGCACACACTGAAACAAGTCAACAACATGACAAATATAAGATGGAATGACACTTGACAGTCAAACATTAAATGAGACAGTCATTTTGAACCATCTGGTAGTAATCTTACAGCTTTCTCAATCACACAATAAACTACACATAAGTTCAAATATGTAGATATCAATTGGCTATGGATAACTACAGATACTAGATATATACCCGGTAGTTTAAAAAGATTTTTCAAAGCTGTGTATAAAAATGTCTTAATATTGGCTTCTTTCTGTGTGTTTACACAAATACTCTTAAACTGTATAAATATGTATATGCCTGCACATACCTGCCAAGTTCTCAGAAATGACATTAGGGTCATACTCAATATGCAGGTCAAGTCTGCTCATTGCAGTTCATTTACATTTTTAAGTATGTAAATTCTTCAGTTATCAGAATTAGTACTGATAGCAATGACATTTGAAGTATTATAATTTGCATTTTCACAAAAACCTGTATGGCTAGTCTATGGAGTATTCGATTGAACAAAGCTTCAAACAGTTGATTTTTTAAATGATTTCAAATGTTGATCTATAAGCTCTAGCAAATGCAGAAGATTCTAAAATAGTACACTACAATCTGTGAAAGTCATGGAGGACATTTACGAGTTGACCTGCACAAGTGCAGGTGACTTGCCAGGTACATGCATGCTGTTAGCCTGTATGTGTGGGTATATGTCACCTACAGCACTACAACCGCTGTCCTACTCTCGCCGGCCCTCCATAATATCTGTGCTAGGGCTGATGCCAGGCAACCACTGCGCTCCTCTATAGTGGGGTCACTGCTGTAAACAAAACAGACATCATCAACCTTTCATCACATAAATATGATTACGTGAACTCTCGACATATCTTCCATAGCGATAAAGGCTATTGTAGAACACCTTTAATATGTTTGGATTGTGTTGATTGAACATGACTACAAAACAGACTCAAAACAAGTCTCCACACTTGCTGGTACTTACAATCTGTTGGTGGGAATCTTACAGTCACCAAACAACATCTCGACAAGGACACAAGCTTGTACTGCTGCCAGCACCCCACACGGTCCTCCCTACAACACGGCAGGCCAGCAACATACTAAATTTCTCTCTTTATTATTGTCATATATAATTCAGGAATCTCTCAAACTTGTGGGTTGACGACTTGATCAAGCATATGACCTGAGTAGATGGATTTTATAGATGACTTGAAAGAAGACGAGATGGAAGAAGAAAAATCTTATAACATTTAAATTACCTATGGGACCAAACCGCTTTCTAACGTTCACTTGAATATAACCAATAAATGAATTCAATATAATGATATATCCGTACCTTTTTCTGTACGAAGCCAAACTTGAGACTCGGGAGATCACAGAAAGTAAAGCTTTGGTAGCGCCACTCATCATTGAAGTTCTGATTGGCACTGCCGAATATTAGAGTCTTCAGGTTCTGTAATTAAAACAACAGTGCTATTAAATAAAACAGAATCATGTTAATGTGTAAGTAACTAATATAAAACACTGGTAGGCCAGCAATAGCCAGCACAGTGCAGTTATAGTAAATAGCAGACGGGGCCGTGGCAATTGTTTGAAAATTATCAAAATGTAGGGAAATGTTATCTAAATTTTGACCCCTTTAGTGATCTTGACCTTTGAGTGTGATCCTGATGGTGGTATGGCCTACCACACTACCTGGTCATGCTTGACATTGCTATGAGTTTTTAACTAAATTTGTTTCTTGACCGGAGGGCATACCTGATAATGATGGCTAATTTATGTGGACTAGCTATTAAGTTTCACTGAAACAATTTCCTTAAGTAAGAATCCATACCCCAAATAAGAAAGCATTGAAACAGTTAGACCAATACCAATCCAATAACATATTATCTCTCATCAATAAAAGACAGGCATATCAGAGTGATGTCGTTTTCATTCTTATTGCCTACAGAATCAGATATTAACTCGATTTTAACCTTTTGGTTGTGAATCACCTGAGTGTCATGGTTTCCCTCCTCTTAGTCTTTCGCAAAATTATTAATCAGTATACAGAGACACGTTTGAACAGATTTGTAGACAGAACAATCTGGTTAAGTTATATATAATATATATAAGTGCCTTGTACTTAAGAAGCTAATTGCTGCTTGTGTGTTTCTTGTCCACAAGCTCTCAGTCACAAAGATGAATGAGTTGTACATACTTTGTTTCCCAAATAACTACTACATGAATAAAAGATCATCAACTAATTAATAAAAATTAACAAGAAAACTTTGGGAAAGACTTACAACAGCTGTCTGTAGAGTAATTGGTCGCGCAGCTACAAGGTTCTGAATTGGTCGCCCAACAGGAAGTCTGGGCCCAAGGTCAAGGTTGGCAACTTCATTATCAAGGTCATCCACATCTCCAATTTCTACATCACCAACTTTAGTTGAAGTAGATTTAAAAGATGATGGCCTACTGGAAAATGAAAGAAAGTGATATTGTCTATGTCTACCAAATATTGAAAAGAGAACAAAAAGTGAAAACTTATGGAAAATGATTATCATTTAAAACATTTTAGAAAGTCCTTCAAGATTCATTCCTGATCTTTGCATCTGACCCTTATGGTTTCCTGAGAACACCACTTGACCCACTCTTTCTGTGAAATTAACATAATAACCCTCACTGCGAGTGTATAGCTAATTTTGTACCTACCTCTGTGGCAGTGTATAGCTAATATAATACCTACCTCTGTGGCAGTGTATAGCTAATTTAGTACCTACCTCTGTGGAGTGTATAGCTAATTTTGTACCTACCTCTGTGGAGTGTATAGCTAGTTTTGTACCTACCTCTGTGGAGTGTATAGCTAATTGCGTACCTACCTCTGTGGCAGTGTATAGCTAATTTTGTATCTACCTCTGTTGAGTGTATAGCTAATTTTGTACCTACCTCTGTGGCAGTGTATAGCTAATTTTGTACTTACCTCTGTGGTAGTGTATAGCTAATTTTGTACCTACCTCTGTGGAGTGTATAGCTAATTTTGTACCTACCTCTGTGGAGGGTATAGCTAATTTTGTACCTACCTCTGTGGCAGTGTATAGCTAATTTTGTATCTACCTTTGTGGAGTGTATAGCTAATTTTGTACCTACCTCTGTGGCAGTGTATAGCTAATTTTGTACCTACCTCTGTGCAGGTGGTAGTGTATAGCTAGTTTTGTACCTATCTCTGTGGTAGTGTATAGCTAATTTTGTACCTACCTCTGTGGTAGTGTATAGCTAGTTTTGTACCTACCTCTGTGGCAGTGTATCACGGGAGGGTGGTTGTTTACTGATACTGGACTTATCCACACTGTAGTGGGGCTCTTCCTTCTCAACAGAGTTCTGGCGACGACTGGTCTTCGAAGCCTTCACAGGAGCACCAACCTCCAGGACATTTTTTATGGAACTTCTGTGTTCTACCGGTCGAGAGATCAGAGTATCTATATTGTCCAGATCAGTTTTAGGTGTCACTAACAAAGGTTCCTTGTTACTGGACGATACCAAAGAGACTTCCTTTTCTGTGGAAGTCGAGGATGGGGTACTTCCCTTCCTAGATACTCCTGACATTGGACGGGGACGCTGTATCTTCCGTCTATCCTGGAGACAAAGATTCCAGCAAAATATATGTGCAGGTGTATGAAGTTTGATGAATGTGTGACTTCTGGCATCTGAGCAATGGACCTATTAAATCATGCTGTCTTCATGAGTGAAGCAGAAAATACAGGCCAAAATGACCGACATTTATATATGAAATGTGATGAATATAAGACTTCTAGCATTAGGATAATTGAGCTACACATGCATGTGTAAGTCTAGCCAAAATGTTGTACATACACACATAGGCATGGGAATCTAAAAAGACAGAAAAGGCTAAAACTTTATGCCCCTTCAACCGTTGTGTCGCAATAAACAATTAGCATGACTTTTAACAGATAATAATGTTGACAATGTTAAATATAGTTGAACAACATACTTGTATGCATGTCCATGGCCAGTTATCAAGTATTTAAGGGAACAATTTTCTTTTCTAACTAATATGCATAGTTACATAAAAAGTGTCCCAGTAAACAAGCAATTTCATTATCTTCCCAGTATTCTTTTTTTATATGAAAACACATCTCCTATAAATAAGGTTTCACTGTGTTTGACATAGTTTTTGTATTACATAACTATGTTTAAGCTTAGAAGCTAGTAAAGCTGTTTTAAGAGTCTACATACATCAAGGTTACTGGTGACGGGCCCGGTCAGACCTCGATGTTTGGCTGAAGAACGAGGGCGAGACTTTTGTGTGGACGGAGTGTATTCTGCGCTCTCCTGGGCAAGAACACCTGACTTTCCATCGCCCAGAACTGTCTCGCTCTCCAGGTTATCTTCAATTACTAGGTCACCGGTCTTTGTCTTTGTGGGAGCTGTAACAAAACCAAATATTTACATTTTAACATCTGAGGGCCTGTAACAAACTTACCTTGAACTGTAAGCTATAGAGTATTAGAATGGCTTCTAATCCAATCCTATGTGTCCCTCCCTGGAGAAACTTATGGTACATGTAACAGTATAAAGCTGTAAATACTTGTACATCGTCTTCCTCAACATTCCAGGGGTTACAATCACTTCAAATACCTACAATTCTCTGTCCACCTGGAATATGCCTTATGACAAAATTGAAGGCAAAGAAGTTAGTGGTTTGGCTGGATTCATGCATAAATAGGATATAAATGGGTTTAAGATACTGATCTAATGATAGGGTGTAGTGACACCCCACTTTAAAGCCAGTCAATGCTATCATTATGCTATTATAATCAACAAGATAACTTAAATAGAGTCTTCAATTTTGTCATGACGTTAGTGAACGCAACCCCTCAAATTTTGAGGATGGTACATCGTGGAAGTTGTAAAAAAAATCTGACAGACTCACACTAATGGTTATGTTGCTGAATGGTAGGACTTTATGTTTGGGGGTGGTATTTTGCAATATTACGGTATCATTGCATACTGAAATCAGTGTTTACAATATCAAGAGTCATTCTTTAATCACTAATAGACAATTTACTAGTGATAACTCCTTTTTCTTTAGCAAAAAACATAAAAAAAATCCTACTCTGAAGGCAGCAGTTCTCCACTTCCGGGTCGACACTTACTTACACCTATGGCTGTGGAGATGACAGTTCTGTTTTATATATAAATATACACACCTACAGTCCTTACAGCAGAGCCAGAAGGTCTTCTCTTTGAGGACGCAGCACCCATGGACTCACTAGAAAACTTGAAGTCAAGTTTGTCTGTTCCCGGGGAATATTGTGTGTCTGGACTATGGTCATCCCGTTGATTACGGGTCTTAGAGCTGGTTGGCCGGTCGAGATTTCCATCATTTCTCTCCAGTAAGTACTTTGTGATCACTTCAATCATAGCCCGAAGGGGGTCCATCATCTCCTGAATAACGAAACAGTTTCGACAAACATCTTCATTATCCCATACAGAAAATGCTATCATATGCTTGGCACAAAAACAATAAATTAGCAGTACATGAGAACTACTGAGTTTCTGTTGAATATTTAGAACACATTATTAAAGTTACAAACAGCAATACAAGCTTATAATTTTGAGACTCGAAATATTGTTATTTTCATTGAAACAAAAAGAGGAGGAGCTTGTGAATTCATCAGTGACCATTATCCTACAGCTTATCTTTATTCAAATTGGTGATTTTGCTCACATTAGCATTTTTTTGCTAGTTTTACCTCATATGATCATGAGCACTTTGTTTCATTTGCATGTTGTAAAAATGCATGCAAAACTTCAAATATGCAGAAACTGTCGGTAAAGTTGAGCAGAATTTGGTTTAAGGAAATATTGCACACTCATCCCTTTAAATGTTAACATGCTATAGCTAGTACTGGAAATATTTATAGAAAATATTTAAGGCCAAGTATACAAAGATGTATGTTTCCTGTTACAAAAACAGTTACAGGTCTGAAAGAATAGTGTAGCCTAGGTAAGTAATAAATTCTATAATTTTACTTGTTTTCTCATAAGGTTTATATAAGAGATAGATCTTGACTTTAACAGGGCTTCTTCTTGAAAAACAGTCGAAACTTTAGGGTATATGGCACAAAATATTTGGGTAGGAAGAGTAACCACAAGCATGAACATTTTTTATTTGACCTGTATAAGGTCAAACATCTCAGCTAAACAATAACATATAACCTGTTTTGCATAGGATATAACAATATCTATGCATTGGACCAATGCAAGTTCTACATCACATCAATTCCTATTTACCTTGTTTTTCTTCATTAGTTTTTCAATGTGCAACTCCTTCATCAAAGCCTGGCGGTTACTGATACATGCTTCTGACCTGGGCATTTCCTCATCCATAGACTGGAGGGTACCTTTCAAACCCTTTAAAGATAAAAGCAACAATATAACGGTAATAATCAACAAGTTTGACACATGGTTTACAGATCTGTTACACATCTTCTTTTCATCAGGGTTCATATTCATAAAACTGTTCTTTTGCTCAAACTCAGATTCTGTGCTCAAGCCCACTCTCGTTGAAGTGTTTAGTTATTAAGATGTCCCATTTTGTCAATGATTTTTAAGTTTTAGAAAGAGTGAAAGCCAAACAACATTTTCAGAGTTTGGATTGTGTTCCATATATTTTAAGATTATGCAGCATTTTTTGGCTCTAAAAACAAAACAACTAGGTTTTATTGGCTTTGAGTGTTTGCAATTCTTTCAAAAGAAATAACTTTTAACAAAAACAACAGCAGAAATCAATACAAAAAGACAGAGTTTTGTGACGAAATAACTATTTCAATGAATCGTGATTGATAAGTACTTTTTTCATGCATGCATGTTCTTAATTTTGCAACATTTCCTACACTATATATTTAAAAGGAGATGGAAAATGCACAGCCAGAGCTGGGTTCTAACCCGGGACCCCAATCTGAACTCTTAGACAGGTGCTCTACCAATTGAGCTATAAACCTGGTTGTCGAAGATCGACCTAGTCCAGCTCCACTGCATTCCTCCCTCCTTTTTTAAAGTCTTTGCACCTGAAGACAAAAGCATTGACAACCTAAGACCAGATATATATCCCCTTGCAAGGTGTACACCCAATGCTTGAAACAATGGAAGTCACACAGGCACTATTGTAACAGATCGAAAAATGCACAGCCAGACCAGGGTTCAAACTCGGGACCCTCCAATATTATGACGTACGCTCTACCAATTGAGCTACCGGGTTGCCAACAATTGACCCAGTCTAGTTCCGTTACATATATAGGAATTAATCTTGCCTTATAATTATTGAGAAACAATTCAATTAGCAATATATTTTTTTTTCACATCTGAACTCCATATTTTCCAGTGGTCAGCTTTGCTTCTGCTCTGTCAAAAGTGTGCCTGCATTTTTCTATCAGGTTCAGACGGTTGAAAAGGGTGAACCAGGTAAGCGAAAGCGACTCTATTTCTCGATTTTCAATTTTAAATACTGCTTTTAGCTACAGTAGCTATATACAGGTCCAGTACACTCTGACGATTGAGCTATATAGCTACAGTTGTGTGACCGCACAACGCACCATAAATAGCGTGCGCACACCGTGCACACATCCTTCACACATCCTTCACACATGGTGCGCATAACTGTGCGACTTAACAAGCATTCGCCCTGTTGTTTGTTCTCTCCGCACAACTGTGCGATTTGGTACAATTTGTGAATCAATATTACGGAAAGACAAAAATGTGGAAGGATCGTATGCAATAATGTACACTGTGTATATATCTGTAATTTCTTATCACAATAATCAAGATTATGTAAAATTTTACAATGTATGTTACACAGTATTACAATACAGTGACCGTTAGGCTGTCTAGAAAGGGTTTGGCTCCAAGGTGTTGATGAGCGACCAGAGTTTTACCTGGCCTGTGCCTGACACATGACCATAATGAATAGTATTTGTTATTTGCAATTCGTTTGCCTATATCTCCCTTTCACCTGGGTTTTCACAACCCCGGCCTTACCCGACGAGTTACGTAAGTGTACCGGGCGGGGAAAAACTACGGTCCAGGTTTATGTACAAAGTGGTTATGTTTACCTGTATATGGGACAGTGTTGTAATTTTACATGTGTCGATCACGGTTGTTTAAAAAACACAGAAAACACAATTAATAGATATAAGAATGTATAGACAGAAAGATAAGCTTATAGATGTAGCTAGAATATAGAAAAATACGTAAAAATCAAGTTTATATGTTTAAACACGAAACCGTATATATTGTTAAGGCATTCCTCAATTTACACCAACCACGATTGTTATCGCACAATGTTCGGCCATCGTGCGCAAGCAATTATTGTCATGCTTGTTATCGTTCGCACATCATGCACGTGCACCGTTCACACATTGTGCGCACACCACACATCGTGTAACGTTGTGCGATCCCACAACTGTATAAAGACCTATTTAGCTATATTCACCTATAAATTATATAGCTGTATTGAGCTATATTTTCTAATATTTCAATTTTCATTAAATTAAAGCAAAGTCGCATAAAACAACAAGGTTGATGGTAATGTTGACTACAAAAAGCATACATTTAGATGTTTATTCCCATTTTTTTACATCATTATTTTTTTAAAAGAATATTTATATTTAATGTTTTAAATTGTTATCAACCTATATAAATGATAAAATATTCTTTTAAAAGCGACTTTGTTTCGTTTTCCTTAAAAAAGAAAATCACATGAAATTAGCTCGAAAGACCTATTTCAGATAGGTCAATAGATATATTATAGGTCTTTACATCTATAAGCTTATAGCTCAATCGGCACAGTGTATACATTGTACGTACTGGACCTGATATAGGGTGTTCAATCAGTCACCGTTCCATAGTAAACGAATTTGTCTGCTTGAGCATCATAACATTACATAAAAATACAAGACGACTCATACAGAATCAGAACATTTGTTGTGATTTGGCATTGGGGTTATCAACGACCAGTAACAAGCCGTCGGTCACAGCCTGGTTGCCTGTAGGCGGCCAGGAAAATCGTAGGATAGTGGCATGGGCACGTGAGAGGTTTATTTTTAAGAATTCCGTGATTTTCTGTACCTTTCGACTGAGATATTCTCGAACTATCGAGGAAGCTATGCCCTCCACACGTACGTTGTTCATTGTAAAGCTTTATCACAAACAGTCGGTCATACATAAGGTAAATAAAAGCCGACCGTTGAATTATTGATGTTCATAATCCATCGTCCGCCATATTGAAACATTCCGCTGAGATCTCAGTCTCGCGCTAACACAATACCGTTTTTATTAACAAATGACATTAATTCTTACCTTAATAACCATCTTTAGAAAAAAATAACATCGACCATTTTTTATGAAGGTTGATTTACACATATTTACAAAAACAAGCGATAAAATCGAATAAAGATTGTACTCTACACAAGTAAGTTCATTTCCGCGTATTCGATCGTTTTTAACTAAATAGCCATTCGACATAAACTCTATCTATATTTTATAGTTATAAAATACAAAACCTAAACTATAATATCTTAATTTTTATAACTGATGAGAATGAATAATTTTAATTTAAAGATATCACATGAAAATATTGATATGCTTTAAGTTCGGATCGTCCTCTGGGAAAGTAATATCTATGTTTTCAAGCGGGAATATTTGAGAGGCAAAACTTTATGTAAGTTAATGTGTTAACGTTTTTGATGTTGTCCTTATTTCCTTGATGTCTGCTTTATAATCATATAACACATCTTGTGTACTCCAGAATTTGTCCTGCATATTTTTAAAGGAGTTCATTGATCTAACACACGGGAAGACTATTCCACAGGTTTGCCGTTCTCACACTGAAACTGAACTTCCTGGTGTTCAATTTCGTCCTCTGTACAAGTAGTTTCCTTGAGTTTCCCCTCCCTTGATCTCTGTTTACATGGTCTTTACGCAGTTTGATAAAGTTTGATGCTTGATGGTCATATTTGCCACAAGTGTATACTCTTGTATACTGCTATCATGTCCCCTCGGTGGCGTCTATATTTTAGTGTTAGTAGCTTCAGTGTTCTCAATCGTTCTTCATATGTGAGGTTTGACATTCCTGGAATCTGTTTTGTTGCTCTCCTCTGTACTCCTTCTATCATTTCTATATGTTTCGACTTATATGGGAACCATACGGAGCTGGCATAGTCAAGGTGAGTCCTTTCAATGGTTATGTTCACTTTTACAATTTACCCATTGCATTTAAGAGTAAAACATACGATCTTAATCTGAAGCCGATATATATATCTATGCCTATCAAATCTATATAAATTGTGTGTTGTCTCAGACTTAATATTGTAAATACATATTATTATTTAACAGAAAATGAAGGTTAAGATAGGATCATGAAAATGTCTTGGGCAATAAAGAGGGGCGGACAGGGGGGTCACTAGTTCCCGGTTCCCGCCCCCCTAACTCCCGATTCCCGCCCCCTTATCCATATCTCCCGCCCCGATGTTGTTTACTCAACTGGTTCTGTTCCACTGTATTTCCGGTCATCGGATAGCTTCCGCTAGTAGGACCGTCCTCATGATTTTATCCTTTATGTACTTTGAGGGTTTGCGCAATATTAAAAATCGTTTTTTAAAATGTCTGTATATTAACGCTGTTCTGGCAATATTATGGCTCGTTAAAAACTGTAAAAACACGGTAACGTAATACGATAGTGATATATAGTGGATATAGTCCATGCCTGTAGTATATGGATTAGCGAGTTGACCCCACTAAATCCGAGGCCGTATCTACTTTCCTTTGTAATATAATATTTATCACTGTCGCTTTCATCATAAAGACGGTAAAAACACTAATCGTCTAGTAGGTATATTAGATGTCTATGTTTGATTAGCGAGATGACCCCACTAAATCCTAGACTCAGTTCATATACTTCCTTTTTTTAGAAACACCATAACTTCGAAGCGTAGTATAATATGCCTTATTATTGGATTAGCGAGATGACCCCACTAGGTTCAGTTAACTGCCGGTCCTTTCTCTGACCAAGTCAATGCTACACAATATGACATTTAATGGCCTACCACTTGTTTTAATGTTTCTCG
>NW_018408339.1:16998-66659 GCF_002113885.1 Mizuhopecten yessoensis | reverse complement strand
ACTGTTGTCCACAAGTTCAACTGGGTCGCCGTCAACTTAAGTGTGGATCCTGACACTGTCTCCTTCGCGTACAGATTCAGCGGAAGTGTCCCCGCATTGTATTTTGTTGTGTCCGCACGAACACTTCTCTGTCGAACACCTTTCCCAAATGTCTCTCGGAACAGAAGCAGCACTTTGATTTTATCCTGCGATAGCTTGATATACTTCAGGAACCCTGTTGGCGTTGCATACTGCTTATGTTTTTTTGACGTGAAGTAGTGGTACCCACACAAGGTCTGCTTCTTGATCACCTCTGTTACTGCCTTTGTAAAGTCCGTGGCACAGTCTCAAACAGTCGGCGTCTCTGTCCTCAGCCTGAGCACACTATGCAAGTGTTCGTTTACCAATGTCAACATTGCGTTTGTGTCCATTTGAAACGAAGAGTTAACCCCAGCAACGACAGACTTTAAATCCGAGAGCATCTCGTGCAACATCCGTATTGACTTGACAGTCTTTGATGCAGGTACTCCATGTGGACCTTGCAATGTGTTTGTCCGTATTTCTAACAGCTGTTTGGCCTCCTGTGCCATGGACAGTAGGGAACGTTCAACTACCCTCAAGTCGTCGATAGCTACTCCCAGAACTGTATTGGTGCCCGACTATGTTGGGGCAACGGGCCTGCATGCTTTAGATCATATACTTTAATTTAACGTAGTGTGGAGGTCGGCTTTGCCTGCTGTTATCAGATTGGACGCGTACGTCCATGCCTTANTACTTTAATTTAACGTAGTGTGGAGGTCGGCTTTGCCTGCTGTTATTAGATTGGACGCGTACGTCCATGCCTGGTGGTTCTCCACCACAACAATTCTCTTCACATCTCGTTCAAAAAGAGATAATTCCATCTCAACTTTTGAACACCTCGTTTGAGGCAACGTTCACCAAACCGATGCTCCTTTTTAAGTTCCCTGAGGACATCAGAAAACTCGCTGTCGGTGCGATGAGTCACATAAATATAGTAATTGTCCAGGGCAACATCATTTCCTTTTTTGAAAATGTATACCCCCGCGCTTACAACTTTATCAGCCATGTTGTTGTTGCCAAAGTCGAAGGTCACCAAAATTGCCGAAGATTTCCGAATGCACGTTTAGACCTAATAATTGGTCGCGAATCGGACTTGATTTACGGAAGGAGCATTGACATTCTATTTTTTACATTAATAACGTAATATAAGCGTGTTGGTTGCTTTTAGCACATAATTTTGTTTAAGTATGCTTCTGATTCTCCCGCCCCCGTACGTCCCACCTCCCGGCCCCCTAACTCCCGGTTCCCTCCCCCCTAGCTCCCGTGTCCCGCCCCCTTATTCCCGGTCTCCCACCCCCCTGTCGACCACAGGGCCACGTTTCAATCACACATATGCTATACTGATATGGGTCACAACACACATGTGTGTTGTGACCCATATCAGTATAGCATATGTGTGATTGTAACGTGGCCCTGTGGGTCGACACTAACACTAGTCCGATAGTCCTTGATTAGTAGATTTATAAAATAAGATTTTTTTTTTAAATTTAGAAAACTGCTAAAAACAACATATAAATGCATGATGCCAAAATTTTCTTAAAATTCACCATAGTTTTATGGCAGAAGTTATTTAAAGGCCCATACAGTCGATTACTTTTGATGTTTTGTTCTGTAGAATCTAGATCACAATGTTTCCTGCTCAGGAAATCTTTTACTAGTTACATTGACGAAGGACCTGTAAATAATCTATTCAACTAGTCAAGTGTACTACCAAGCAAAAAAATTAGTGTGACCCGTCTAACTCTGTAAACGGGACCAAAAATTGGCGTTAACCATGCTACAATAATGTTTTAGTGTTGTGTAAGCGTGCAAGTGTTTGTGAATGCCGGGGAAAGGGTATGTTGGTGTACTGGTCTCCTTGTAATAGCGCGGATCGGATGCCGACTTTATAGTGCTATCTCGCTGAAACACCATGCCGAAGGCACCCAGCACAGCATTCCGCCCGGTCACATTATACTGACAAGGGGAGAACCAGTTGTTGCCATTACCCTCAATGCTAAACGTTAAGCAGGAAATAACAACTATCATTGTTAAGGAATTTGGTATGTCCTGGCCTTGAGGACAGAACCCATAACCTTCCTCACCTTGGCGAACGCTCAACATTAAAGCCAAAAGTGAGGTATTACAAAGCTAGGCACAAGGAAATGAAAGGTAGTTAAAAGTAGAAACAAAGATTAAGATCCAAAATGTTGCGATGGGTGCAGCATATTTATTTTGATCGCTTTTGTGTCCCGAGGACGTAAATTAAAATCCCCAATTCTGCAGGGGGTTCCCGCATTAGTCGCCTTTTACGATACATGCTGAGGGTAACAGCAGGTGTATCCTTTCTCAATCTTCGACCTGCAGGGGTGAATCTATAAGGAAAAAAATAATGATCTATGTGGCTACAAGTGCAATTGAAAAGTGATTTGCTAGCGTTTTGTTGCATTTAAACCATTCTGAACTAAAAAAGCAATTTTAGTTCATAACCAAATTCATTAAAATATCTTATCAGATTTAATTGTCATAAATGACCAATGTTGCGTTCAAATAATAGAAATAATCAATCTCCAAATCAGTTGGTATGTTTGTGGCAACATAGTCTCATATTCAAAATAATACAGATATATGATAATAATTAAAAAAAAAACACACTTTTATACCGATATTCATCATTGTGAAAAACAAAAACAAAAAAAGTTGTTGCAATTATGAACATCATTATTGTCAGTATTACAAGTATTAGTAATATTATATCTTCTTCTTTTTTCCAACAGGGACAGTTTTAGTGGTTATGCAAGGCATGCTTACAAAAGCCAAGTTCTAACAACAGTAGACAGATCAACAGTCAGATCTCGCAGAGTCCGGGACACCATGCAGGATGAGAATGACTCTGTACTGACTAATAGCGACAAAACACGGGAAACTAGAGACTATTCACTGACCGGTCGAGTTGGCTTGCAGACTGATAGGAATGTGACGCAGGTGGATAAAATTTCAACACAGACCGGTGGATACTCAACCAAGACTGTTAGCGGTAATGGTATGCAGTCGGACAGGAACATCGCTCATATTGACACAGATCAACGAAATGATGAGAGGAATGGTATACAAATTCTTGGACAAAGAAGTGTCATCTTCGAAGAGAGGAACGACGCTTTTCTGAAGGTATTTCAAAGTTCTGTAAGAGGAGTACACTATAGCTATAGCCCTAAAATGCCTTTACCTTTTTTTCATTTTCAGCATCGGAAAGACCATAAATTATGTGTATTTGTATTAGGCAGCCTTTGAATCATTAACGGGTATTTTTTGAAATTACAAATCTGTTATGTATCCTGCAGGAAATAAAGCATCATAGGATAACACTCATTGGCTTTCTGTGGCACAGTAATGTTAAATTATCTCAATGATTTCAATCTAACGTATTTCACATCTTAATGCCACTGTGTAAGAAAACTCTGGACAAATTGATCATGGTTTGGTTTGTTTTTGGTTTCATGTTGTTTCACGTCCCCATACCAGCTAATGTCATTTACGGACGTGACTCCATGTGTGTTGTGTATGCGTGCATGTGTGCATGTGTTGACCATTGTTTTATTCTGCTGAACTTAATTGTAATAATAAATATGAGTACTATAATTTACAGTTTTTGTCAGTCAGGCCAAGTGTGACGTCATTCACCCCAGTCATCAGTGTCACGAGTGTTGAGAGACTCCGACTTCGGAAGACTCTTTTGGCGCGGACAATCGCAAAGTGACGCTCCCTAGTAATTCACCTGGGTTATAGTATATTTTTTGGGGATGAATATTGTGAAAATTACTTCATAAATTAAAAACTGCAAACATATGGTGTGTATTTTGATATCTATATTCAGGAACAAGAACATTCGAGACGACAGACACATCATGATGACATTTCAGCACGGGATTCTAAATATAATGAGATGGTAAGATAATCAGCAGGGGTGGATTTGAGAATGCGGGCGATACTTGACAGATCGAAGGTCAGAATGCCCGAGGGAAAGGAGGGGATGGCTACAACCGCTATTGAAATCTTTTGAAGGGGTTTTGAAATCTGAAAGCGTTCTGATGCGACAAAGGTCATTTTCAGAGAAAAAATTAAATACAAAACGTTTGATTTAAAAGATTGCCAAGTATGGCGAGGTGACTGTTTTTTTCTTTATTTAGACTTTCTTAGACTCAATATTTGATTTAATAATTGAATAGTCAACAACCAAAACACAATGTACATGCACCATTTCAATTTATACTCTGAATACTTCACAGCCAGTTACGAGGAAGATCTCTCTGGCCAAGTCACTGTCAAAATCTATAGTAACCGGCACTCTGCAAGCTCATCATTCAAGGACACATTTCAACAAAGGTCTTCCTCAAATGAAAATGACAGGAAATGCAATGATGAAGGATTTTATGGGAATAAATACTCAGAAGTAAGTACTGATCATATAACAAAGAGCAGTGATGATATTTGGAGCTAGGCATTAATGACAGAAAAAGTGACAAATACAAAAGAAGTGAAATAATGAATGTATACATGTAGTTGCCATGAATGTCAAATGAGCATCTCTACTGCATAACCTTGTTTTTGAATAACATTGAAACAGCAGGACATTTGCTGACTGTTGTACATTTGTAAGTAAGGGACTGATTGTCATTTCTGTGAGTTGCAATGCGTTATTTACCGACGTTAATTGAAAGACTACTTGTCATCATTTTTGCAAGGCTTCATATTGCATTCTTTCAAGATGCAACGGAAGGAAAAATAAACAGTTTGTTAATTTTGTGAGTAGCTATGCTTCATTCATCGATGCTGAAAAGGGAGCATTTTTGTGATCGCTCTCCTTGCTTTATGCACCAGATTGAAAGAAGACTGCTATCTGTCATTTTTGTGTGTCTCCTGACTTTATTCACTAAGGTCAAAAGGAAGACAAGTATGTGTGTCTTTATGCCTCCATCACCATTCTTTAAAGAAAGGTATTTCTGTAAGACTATATGCTGTATTTACTAGTTGAAAGTTATTATCGCATAGTCATGATATCTCTTCATCTCAGAGCTTTGTTAACCGAGATTGATAGAACGACTGTCTGTATGGATGCGTGTTTTATTCACCAGGGCTGATAGAACGAAAAACCAGCAGAAAAAGAATGTTCGAGCTAGTATGAACTGCCTTACCCTCCTCGTTCATGATTTTAAGGTAAAACGTTGGGCATTCATTATTTTGTTTTTATTATTATAATTTTGGTTGATTGAATATTATTGATTGGCTGTTTTTTGTGTGTGTGATTATTTGATTGAATGATTTTTTTTATTTTTATATAGATTTGCTGTTTTGATTTCTTGGTTATGAATGCAGATTACTGATTTCATAAATTGATTGATTTAGTGCTTGTTAATATCGGATGATTGCTTTGATTGATAATTATGTTTTCATGGCCCATCTTAATAAATGGTCATACAGGTTCAAAAAGGTAAAGGTAAGAGTGTTTAGTTGTCATCTCAAGCCATCATTATCATTTTTATTCTACAGTCGAAATTGTCAGAGTAGCTCGGAAACAGTTTATTTGATACTTGTGCATTACATTAATTGCTCAGATAGGCATTGATCCAACAGAATGTGTGAGATTATAGTAAAGTATTTGTGCATCCGAATTCTGTCTAGAGTTCTGGATGAAAATCTAACCTGAATATTCTCTGCAAAGAAGTTCAATGACAGAATCACTATAATCGCAGATGTTTAGTCTAGTAACTTGAAGAAGCGATTTTACACCATTCATAACCATAAAAGAAATCTAACCTCATTGATCTTAAGTTTTGATGTCGAGTGACAATTTCTGGTAATTAGCAAATCTCTCAATATATCTGAAGTTTTTTAATTGCATGTAAAATAATATGTACACTGGTATCATGTTAGCAGTGTGTTCTTTAATATCTTCAGAAAGCGTTGTTTAACAAGACATCGAGAAAACACACACACTGCTGATGGAACCCTTATTCTGGTACTCATTTGACATTTTACCTCTTTCAGATCTGGTACAGGCGATGGAAACGCAAACACTGGGAGCTGCCTCTCCTCAAAAAGTACATAGAAAGGATAGAAAGTGAGTTATCCATAATGACATAAAACAAAAATTACAAGTGGTCAAGTGATAATAATAATTAAATAATAACCAAGAGAAGATAACTCTGCAATACGCAAAGACGGAATATAGTGTGTAAAATTACTCTTAAGTGCTTTACATGTGGATAATTAATACGTGTAGTATTAGTGATAATAGATAAACAAAAAAAGGCATACAAATCACCATTTTGCATTAAGTAAAAGGACAAATATATCAATATGCATATAAATGAATATACAAAGGATGTGCAAAGAGCCTTAATGCAGACTTGAAGAGATGGGTCTTTATACCTTCTTGAGTTTGGCCACAGTTTTTGACGATTTAAGTAATTAAATCAATGATGATTAGAATGGAAGCACGATAAATCGCTGAAGAGCTACCCACCCCAATCCCGTCTTAAATTCCCTTTGGATTGTATTTATACATTCAGGGGTCATACTAAATAACTACACAACTCACTTCGCAGAATGGTTGATACATTGTATCATACTCTCCGCGTCTGTCTGTCATATTTATTGACATATTTATGATGAAATGTACATTTATATAAACAATAATCCAATATACCCAAGTTTGGTTATTGTCATGTTCGAAACAATAACATTAACGGGTCTTTGCGGGTTTAGAATTATAGCTGACTGCCATAATGCTGTTGTAGGTAACTTTGGGTCTGGCCTGGGCTCTCTATTTGTATTTAATCGCTGGGTGCTGTGTCTGAACTGTGGCCTGAGTCTACTTTGGTCAGCCCTCGTAGTCCTGCCTACGGCCATTACATTCACCTACCACCAGGTCACAGTGGAATTCAACTTCAAAAATCTGCTGGATGGAAGGGTAAGTATTTGGAGAGTGAAGCACTGACAGCATCCGTTCAGGGCTCATATTAATATCTCAATACCTTCTGAGTGATGAGTCGACTCATAGGAAAATTTACTGTAGACACGAAGATGTACATTTTATTTGTTGTTGTTTTCAGTTTATTTGTTAAATCTTCTGGACAATTTCATATGTGCGATATGAAGGTCGATGTTTTTGATATTGTTCATGAGTGTGCCTGGTTGTTTTCTTACCACTATCAGTTTCACTTAAAGGACATGACATTCCATCGATTTGACCAAGTTTTACATTGTTGCGACAGCGACGCTTTTAATGTTTCTATGCATATTTTTCTATTCTTTATATTTTCCAATAGTTTCTTATCATTTTTGTGATTATATTACCTTCCGTTTTGTTTCCTTTTTTATTTATTTGTCTTCACACAAGTCGTTCCCATTTAAGCACTTAAGTGATTGCTACCAGACCATCATATGTATCAATAATAAAAATGGCATTTAAATGACGCAATGATAATGAGACTTTTGGTAATTGTTTGAAAATTGTATTGAATGTATACAGTCAGGATGGGTGACTGGGTGGTGATACGGTATCCTGTGCCATGAGCTGCGATGATAACACTATTAGATTTTATTCCTGTTTCAGAGGGCACTGGGGTTATTCTTTAGCATATGCAGGTAAAAGAATACACGGTTAACATATTGTGCTAGTGTAGATTGTTGTGTGTAAGCGTTTGGAGATTGCAGGAAAATTTGGCTTAAAACGTCTGTTAGCGTTTTAGCGTACCACCCCCAACTCTTTACTATTTGTTTAAGCAATAAAAAAGGTTAAATAAAAAAATCTTGACCCTTTAGTTTGGGGAATAAAAGTTAAAGAGGTTTTTTTTTGTTATTCTCATTATCATTTCAACTTATAATTCTCTACAAGTGTTCATTTCTGATGAATTTCTGTGGTTAAAAGGATGACATTAGGTAAGCATACTTTATAGGGAAAATGAAAGATATAAGCTTCGGCCAGGTTTAGCGAAAGGTGGTTATTAACTTGATAACATTAGTACATTGTAACTGAGATTAATTACAGGGAGCAGTGGGACAGTCATGGCTCTTCTTCGGAAAATACCAAGAGAAAGTGGGAACCCATTACTGGTTATCCGTGGCATACCTGTTTCTTCTCCTTATCACCTACTTTGGCAGTTTGATGCTGATCATGAGGAGGTAAATATATCATTAAAAAACTGTTTAGATATCTGCCTATAAACAATCTTATATCAAACTAGATAAAAAAAACTCGGAGAAACATTTTGTATGATACAAATTTAGTATGCAATATCATCAAGACACTGCTATCATATACTTCATTTTTTTATCATTTTTTTTACTGCAGCAGAAATACGGTTTTGTTCCCAGTTGAATTCTCCATTAAAAAAGCGAAATATACATCTGGAAATAACATTGGCCACTGTATCAGCAGAAAATGTCGCATGACTGCTATTTTTGTTCAAAGTTCTAATGCTCAGAGCCATTTTTATGACAGAAACTGTTTGCTTACAATACAACCAAAGGATTTTCGGGAGTTACTAAAATAAAATCTGAAGTGGAAACATAATAAGGAATTTAACTCATGTTTTATTTCTAAAGTTCCCGGTATGCCATTAAAGTAGTGTCATTATTATGTAAACACGACATGTAACAAAAACCATAAACACACTTCACATATGGTCAAAACTTGTAAAATAAAAACTGATTGTATAATTGACAAACTTTGAGATAAACAGATATTAGAGGTACCAAAGTTCATATATATACTAAGTATACAAATAAGCAACCATACATGGTGTAAAAGTTAAGACCTGGAGATAATTGAAATAGTAAAATTACTTAAATATCTTAATAAATAGCTTATGACATCATTTTTTAATTGATGACGTTTAGAGAATTGGGATATCCAAATTTGTAATAACGATTGTATACAATCATTTATGTGAATTGCAGTATTGGTGAAGCCAGTCAGCCTAAGTCGGCTTCCCCTCTTCAGGGCCACAACAAATTCTCCCTTCTCCTGTTTACATCTTGGGATCACTCCATAACCAATGAGGAGGCGAGCAGTAACATAGTGCAGGGTATAGCCAGCATTATTAAGGTAAAACATACCAGGTGGTTTGATACATTAACTTTAATTACAAAGTTTACCAAACGAAATAATATTATTGGGAGATACATAGTTCTGTTCCATGAAAACATACAATTATTTGATTTATAAATTCTGGACAAAAAGTGAAAACTATGGGCAAAATAGTATTCAACTTTAAGAACAAAAGGATGATGTTATAGGTACAATACTTGAGTTATATATTACCAGGACAACTTGTACGAGATAAAAGCGTCAGCTGCTGAGCGTAACCGCAGTGTGAAAGAGAAGCGAGGCATTTACTGCCGCCGTGTTCTCGCCTGGTTCATCACCATGTAAGTACACCGTACTCCATCGAAAGTTTGTATCTCTTAATCAAATTAATTGGAAACATGAATGAAAGCGTCTTCTTGTTTTTTTTAACACTGTGTTTTGATTGGGGGAAGGGGTCTACAGTTTAATTATCGATACCTATATATAAACAGCTCAAGAACAGCAAAAAAACATTGAAAGCATAATTATAACCATTCAATATTCGGAACATTAAACTAAACAATGGATGAAAAGAGTTTGAAAAAAGGAACCAATAAGGGAAAATTAACTTGAAATAGTCATGACAGTTATCAGAAGCTAGATTTATCTATAGGAGTACATTAAACTTGACCTTTTACCTTCATGTACACATACAGAACTTTAGTTAGGTTAATGTTATTGGCTATAGTTTAAATTGTACACTCCGGAAACGTTAAATTATTTATGAAAACTGAATTAATTTAATAATGACAGTAGCGTGTTAGGGAGATAACACTTAGCAAATAGCAGAAATATGTGTAAGGGAGCAATAGCCTCATTTGGACTTTGAAGTATCCAAAATTATTGATTTCCCCAAAAGATCTTTCAATGACCCTAATGACTCATTGTAACGTGGGATGAGCGTTGAGTTGTTACACGGCAAATGAAAACAAGATTTCGAATACATATCTACAATTTATTAACAACATAAACAAATCACACTCACACACGCACAGTTTTCACACAATAATGATCCTATATATATAACACAAAAAGTCTCTGCTGCAACATGAGGGAGTTACAGTTCTTACACTATGTTGTAAGTTTCCTCGTGCTCCGACGACAATGTGTTTCGCTAACAACTCAGCAATCAGATGACACTGACCAATGTGCACACAGGACACCAAGTTCCACAAATGACAAGTTCCACACAGGACACCATGTTGGTGTATAGTACCGATATATATGGTTACCACACTGCTGGTAATGGGTGAATGGAATTACATTTCCAGTGCAGCCTCCGACAACAGTCACCGTTTGTGGTGTCGGCTGACGGCCACGGCTGTGTTCCCTGTCATCTTCACCACCAGACTAACTCTTGGCTGGTGTACATCGTAACCCTCACATGAAGCTTTAAAAATAATAACAAAACACCTAGTAAAACTCGCACACATATCACACAATTGTTTATAGAAATATACCTAAGTTTAAGCCCTATCAATTTTACACCAGAAATCGATTAAACCTCTACAAAATATTTTGAAAATATCAGCTAGAAAACATTAAGTGATATGATATCGTGCGGGTTCAGCGTACAACAAATATCATAATTTATACAACACCTGAAGTTCGATATGGCCACTCATACACACATACGCACTCACCTGATCATAATGTACTATATACATAACATAAATATACGTTGTAATACGTAGAATTACATATAAAACAGATATCAATATAGAAAGTTACAGCAAACAATTTCAATAATATTTGCAAAACCTTCCTAACAAATCATTTTACACGATGTAACAATGAAACGCATGACTGAACCGAAAGAAAATAATAATATTTTTGTTTCCTTTTTAGCCTGTTGGTTGGGGGAGGGTGTACACTCATCGTCTTCCTTGTCATCTATAACGTCTCCAGTATCATAAAGCAACAGGTAGGTATTTGTATTAGATATTCACTATCACTGAATACTTCTTGAAATACATTTAAATGAACACAGAAACAAAATAACAAACCTGCTTGATAACACTTTTTATCTAAATGGTGATGTATTTCAGCATTCCAATATCAATACGTTTCTGTGTCGTATAACATCTTGTTTGTCCTTTAAAATCTTATCATCTCAAGTTTTAATTGATAGATATGTCTAGAGATGGTCTTTTTAGAAGTTTTAGATGAACATACAATTTAATATACAGATGCCATAGCAGATCTCCGTTGTCCATTTCCGTTTCTTTTAAAACCCTGCTCCTCTCGTACAACATATGTTCATCCTTGGGACCAGACAATCACACGTTCTATAATGGAAAGGGGCGCCCCTCCCTTTGGACAGAGGGACGGGCTTTAAAGGAGATTTCGTCCTTCAAAAGACTACTTCTGAAAAGAGGATAATGGATCCTATTTCTCCTTAATGTCTGCATCAATTGGCATCACATTTAGTTTGAAGCATCAATAGGGCAAAGTACTCATATTAAAATATAAAAAACGTATGAATATAGGAATTGTGAGAGTCGCGGACGTGATGAGAATAGATCTATTCTATTCTATGATGGCTTGATTACACGAGAGGTTTGACTTTTTACCTGGGCGTCGTGTTGTAAGGGCTTACTATAAATTTTCTTTCTTTACAAAACGTTATAGAAATGTGCAATTGTTGGCCATGACCACACTTGATATCTTCGGTCAGTGAGGACAATCAAATTTTTGTCTCTGTGTCTTCTAATTGGCCGAGATGGTTTTAACAGGTTAATATGAATAATTCTATCAAAGATGAGGACAATGTCCTCTGATTGCTGATTGACATACTTGACTTCATATAAATTCACCTACCATTTCATCTACCAACTGCTCTTATCGTAATATTTTAGTTTAGTAAGAAAATATAATAAGACATATTGACAACCCTGATTTCAAGTGGTTTTTTTAAATAACAAAGGAAACGGTGAAGTGATACTTGCCAAATGAGCCTTTTCTAATGTTTCAGGGGAGTGTTGGACTATCTGAAGATAGCATAGTAGTTGTGTACAGCACTCCGATCATCTTCACACTCATCAACATTCTGGTGCCTATGTGTATTAAACTGGTAAGCCATCCTTCTAGTATACCAGTATTCTATAATTGAAGCAAATTATGTAGTAAGGTACCCGCATCACTAAAAAAAAAAAATGTAACTTTGGATTGGAAACGATTTTTACGTCATGACTATATATCACTTTGATAAATCATTTCTGAAAAGAATATTATACATTGCGGGACTAAAAAAAAAGATTAAGATGAAATGAGCAAAATATAATCGACAATCGTGTTTCTAGAACCTGTAGAATTCAGTTGGGCTAGACCGGAATTTGAACCTTGATCCTAAAATTATAATATTGCTTTAACCGACTGATTACCGGTGAATCCTAGCACAACTGTGCCACAGTGCAGTGGGACACGGATTCTTATACCAACAATCATCTACATCTTTATCAATACTTTCTCACCTCTTACTCTTTCTTCAACTAACAATTTCACTATCAGATCCTCTCCTTATTCCTCTTATCCTAATATTCCCTTCCACAAAATACAATCCCTCCATATCATTTCTGATCTCCCTACCCTCAAATACGATCAGATAGCTTCACCCCACAACTCATCAGGCCATGTCTCGGCCAGAAACGCTCATATCAAATCACTTTGACAAGGAAAAACCCAACTTTCACATCTCATCATACGAACAATATCCCTTTCCATGACAGGCTTCACATTGACCTCCTTTCCAGCCTTCCCATTCCCCCTGATTAAGTTGTAAAAGCACATACGAAAGATATGAATTTAGATCTGCATGCATCATGATATTGCGTGCTAAAGAGGTTTTTTTTACCTGAAGATATAAAAGGTTTGGTAAACTCTATCGGGTGCAGAATGTCAAAACCGAGACCTTTCCAGAATGTTGAGCCGACATTCTATAACCGTGGGCAGTTATTCCCTATTCCCTATTACTACATAATGATTTATTACTTTCTCTCTCCTCTTACCTGGCTATATGGTAATAACTGACAGTGATATTATATGAATTCAACAATAAAAATACTTGAAGTAAATTTTCTAGATAACGTATATAAATTAAGAAGAGCATATTTGGAAGGGATATGTAAAGGTATGCCATACTGAAGGTGATGCGGTTTGCAGACTCTTCACAACTAGTTTCTTTGCCATGAGGTGATATCAGATGTCAACTGTGTTTATGGCGGTAAACATTCTTCAGCTGACCAAAGAGTCAAATTAATGACGTTAATCACCATATTTAAATGACGTCACGTTTCAGAATTTCAGGTATTATGGTATTGGTACTAAACATTTTGAACTCGAACTCGAATTGCCTCTAGCGAGGATTTAGAAAACAAAATAGCTCCCGAAGTTGGGGCTACTGGGTGCACCTATTTAGGTAGATATATCCCAAAGGACAGTTCCACACGCAAAACGTGTGCATTGCATATGCCGCATCAGTTTGAGAAGAGTTATAATAAATTGTATCTGCTGCAGTTACCCAAGATGGAGAGTTATCACAGTGGCAGAACAGAGCTCTATATCACATTGGCTCGAATCTTCTTCCTACGAATGGCAAACCTCTTTGCCCTGCTTATATCCCTGTACACCAATATAAACTCTCACGTAAGTTTAATGTTATTTCGTTATACACCAACATAAACTAATTTGTAAGCTTAATATAAAGTCGCTGTACACAACAATGAACTCCCTTGTAAATTTAATACCAGCTCACTGTACAGCATTTGAAACTCCTTTGTTAGTTGAATAGTAACTCGTTTTACACAATATAAGTGAGTGTAATGGCAAATCTCTGCCTACCAATATACAAATGTAGCTGAGATATCCCAGTCAATGTTCTGAGTAAAAATGTTAAACTTTGTCACCTTAACTACGATTTTATGTATCACAAAAGATGACCTGAATGGTAATGTTTGTCACATTTATTTCTTAAACAGATTGAGGGTGGCGGATGTCTTGGAACTGTCATAGGCCAGGAGGTCTACAAGCTCGTCGTCGTGGATACCATTTTACATGTAAATTTATCAAAGAAATCTATGCATATAACAATGTTCATCTTCTAAGTGAAATCATAAAACAGACACCCGCATTGCTAGATCATTTTTATTCAAAGGATTTGTTTTAAGATCAATATATTTTTAGAATAAAATAGCTCACTTCAATTCAAATATGGTATTATTTGTATCACCTTTAATGACAACTAATTGCATTTGCTTTGCAAATTCAAAAAGGTTTCTACACAGATACACAGATCTTATTCTAACTATAGGAATAATTACATTTCCTCCGCTGTCAGCTCTAGTATATAAAAGTTGGTTGAAATTATTGGTAATAACATGATTTATGATTATTTTTGCAAGTCCATTGTCAATAATGTCACAGCTCTGTAATTATAAGTTTACTAATTAACAATTATCTGTACATTGTATTATATTTCAGGTACATACAAGTTAGTGGTTCATTTTAATGTAAAAATCCGATGATGTTATATATGTTATATGAGTGTTACTTTCTTGTTAAATTTTATTATCGTGGCCTCAATAGGTTCCATGCGGTTAAAGAGAAGTGGTTGGTTCTTCCAATGGTGATCAAGTCTGGATTCAAATACCATGCGTATACCTACATAAATTTTTTGATTATAATTTATTCTCGCTTTGGGGGCGTGACATTACTCGGTTTTTACATAGGTGTCTACGGCAGACGAAAGTTAAAAAAGATAAAGACAAAATGGTCAGTTTACACAATACTTGGTACAGTAAATGGGATAAAATATGTTACACAACAGACAAATTACAAACCATGTTTCACCTAACGCTTATGACAATTCATCCTGGACCTTGTAATCAAAACCAAATGCATGTCTTGGTAATCAATAAAAGAAAATATCTAGCGACGCTTGGACACGATGAATTGCATCCAAGCTTTTACCGGGCCATATTTCTTTGAGCTCTCTGACGAATCTGAACAGCGACAAAAAGATAAAACGCATAGTTAGGTGTACAATGTTGGCTTATGAGTATGGCTTCAGCTTCAATAGGTGTATGGTTAAAACTGCAATTTTAGTATAACCACAGTTTGGATATGAGTATGAGGCGATCTGAGAGTATTGTATAGCTAGTATTTCCAGGTTATAGTCAGCGCTGCAGATATGCTACTACCCTATTACTGGACCAGGGAGAAGTCTGAGTTTGATTTGTCATCAGCCGTACTAGTCCTGGTATACAGACAAGGGCTGGTGTGGGTAAGTCTGAACCTGATCATATTTTCTTATTGGACAGACAAAGTGTCTAGAAAGTGTCTAGAAAGACTGGTTGTAGAAAGTCTCATGCATGAAATCTGGTTCATTTATCTCCAATTATACTTAATGCAGTTGATTCAGAATCTAAGGGGCTTTTTGGTTTCCATGATATATACCGACTACTGATGTACAACACAATGTTGCGAGAGATGAAGGTTCATAAACAGTACGAGCTTTCCTTGTACTTTTCACGGATCTCCACCATAATCATTTCTTTTGTTGATATCTTGTTATAAATGTCACCGATTTCCATTTCAAATTACAGGTTTGATCATATTCAGGTATTCGGTTTTTTATTAGTTCTGTCATGAAATTCATTTCATTTGTCATCCTGCGTCCAAGTCTGTATAAAAAAAACTGGTGTGAGTAAATCTGAGTTTGACTGATATGACCAATATATGCTGCGTTGCAGGTAGAGAAAATCATGCTGGATTTGTCGTTTTGTAGTTAGGACTTGCATGCTGTATTTGACATGTCATACATAGAGACATGTATTCTATATCTGATTGTATTGAAGGTGGGTACAATCGCCAGTCCACTGATGCCCCTGGCAGGTGCCATTTCCTGCCTTGTGTTTTTCTTCACCAACTACAACATTGTGCGGTGTGTGTGCAAGCCTCCCCTGAAGCGGTGGAACCAGTCCCGTAATACCCGATTCCTGATGGGGTTCCTTCTCATCACCCTTGCAGCTGTCATACTTCCTATGTCCGTGGTAATAGGCAGGTATGTATTCTTCATATCAGACTCTTTACATGTAATTCTGTTATTGAAAGTGTTCAAAGTTTGATTTTGATATTGACGTCTATAAGTGTTCAGGAGCATAACAACGGGTCCATCTGCAACTGAAGCTATTCCATTGCCAAAGCCAGGAACATACACTAACAGAAGAAAGAAAATGTTATGGTGAATAATATTTTTTTCAACATGAAACTTAACACACAAAAAGTGTACCTTCCTTAACGGGTGAATGCGCTTTGTGCACGTGCATTTTATTGTCCTTGTGCAAGTAGCAAATCAGTTTGACAATTTTACCGACTTTGTTACTATTGTGCAAGTATTTACATCCAAAACAAAATATTCCTGATGAACTGTTTTGTTTATTGCTATGCATAGAGTGATTGAAATGACTGCAGCCATGATTCAGGCTGGTGTTAGACAGCATTCCCGCCCTGCAATGACGCCATCATGTTGCACAATCTTGCTTGGTGCAGGAGTCGTCTCCGTTTTTCTAGACGGGATTGAGCGCGTATAGTGTTGCTCCAGAGTGTATCGTCGTTTTGGATAGCGTGTCGTAGACATTTGTGTCGTGAAACGTCTTTCTCTCAGCGGAAGCAGAGTGATTGTCTGAGGCGGCATAACATCGAATATCAGAACGTCTTTTGGTAATTAATCTTAATTTGGCCTGTGCATACTATCGCGATGAAATCCTGCATTCCCACGTCATCTCGTTCATGCAACATCAAGCTACGCTGCAACATGACAACGTACATGTGGCACACGTTGTGACGGATTTCCTGACTGAGTAAAATCTGGATGTGTTCCTGTGACCTGCAGTATCACTTGACATTTCAACTATCGAGCAAACTGTCAAATGAGCATGTGCCATTGACTGAGCTCTCCCGTGCATTAGTTCTCATATGGAAAGAAAATCCCGGTGCTTTTTGGATCCATGTGGCGCCGTTGTAATGCGTGCTTTTCTCTTAACAGTGGATATAGCCGATATTGACGTTGTGAACTGGCTCAATTTCACTTCGTGTTTGAAGCGCAATGAAATGGGTGTTCGTTTGTCAACTTTGAATGAGTCGATCTTCGACGATGAAATGTCTTTGATAATTCTGAAACAGATTGTTACTGTGTATTTTGAAGTGGTTTCTTTTTTTCCTCAAGAATATACATGTATTTACATTTTCTTTCGTCACTTAATACCCTCCCTAAATTGATTCTACTTTTCAGAATATCTCAAAATATACTGTGGCCCATAACCGAAGTAAATATACTTTACTTGGTTAACGTTTTCTAACCCTGAATTTTTCTAAAAATGATGAATAAAATCTAATGTTCAAATAATGGTCAAAATGCCTAACGCAGTATGTGTAAACCGAAGACCAAAGGTTAAGTCTTTCAATGTCACCTGGATATTTTAACTTACTTTTAACCAACAGGGGTTGGACAAAATACGGGAAAGAACTGAACTCCCAGGGCCTATAAAGGAAAAGGGTTTAAATCTTTGAAATCGTCCTTGGTTTAAATGTTTTATAGTATTTGGAATGAACATTCAAAGAGGATTCAATAAAAAGAATCATTGGCGACAAGAAGACAGGGGAAAGGACAACGAGGTCCATTAGAAAAAGCAGCAATTTTATAATACTACTCATCAAGTATGTCTGAAGAGATTTTTGCATAATTCATAATGGAACATTAACTTTCCAATGAGATTCAGTTTTGAATAATAACAAAATATGAAAGCAGAATTAGGCAGATGGGCAGGATCCAATATGAGATGTGAGAAAAAGAGGCAGCTTTTTTTCGACCTTTTTTTTCAAGTTAATTCGGAAAAAAACTAATGCAAGTAATACTGCTAAACTTTAAAAAAAAAAATTGATACGAATTTTCCTGTTTATCCTGAACCTACACACCATGTTGTCTGTCCATCCTATGTAAACTTCATCCGAGGTATGTGTCCTGTACTACACCTAGTACATTTTGTATAACCAAATATAAAATATAGTGTGTAAGTACATTTTGGAATGGCATTGTATCCCATACGAAAGGTGAGTCACTATAGTCATACGTTGACCTTTTGACTTTGTATCATTAAATATATTTTTCTACAAGCCTAAAAAATATTTATTGAGTTTAGCAACCCAACTATTGCATTGCCTCAGAAACGTAGATACAAGAAATGTATACGGTGTCAGAAAAATATAATAAAAAAGTACTTCTTATTGGCTGATAATTTTATTTTTTTAGCCGAGACTTGATCCATCTAGGTCAAACCTCGTTCCCCCTCCGATACTGTGGACCATTTGCTGGGGGCCGCCCAACTGATGCCTACAGGCGCTTTGTCTCCGAACTCGACAGCTGGCCGGGTCAGGTCCTAAAGTGGTTGGGCTCTGATATCGTAACCCTTCCGCTAGTCCTCATTATTATGTAAGTAGACAAACCTCACTCTAGTCTTCTTCATCATGTAAGAAGATTAACCTCTTACTGTTTCTCATCATCACAAAGGTATGTGATCCTCATTTGTTATAATAAGTAGGTCGCTCTCTCTCTCTGATCAAGTAATTACATTACACGAACACTTACCTTCGTTATCGTGTAATGAGTTCACATTCATTCTGATTTCCATTTTCATTTAAGTAGGTCACACATTCTGTTTTTCATCAACATGTCACCTTCTTTCTGGTTCTTATATTGTAAGTAGACTATGCTCCCTCTGGTCCTTATCGTGCATTTAGGATATACTTTCTCTGATCTCATCATTACAATGTAAAGCGTAAACGATTTGGTTGAGATTATATTGTGTAAGGCATAACCTGGCTTTGTATCACAGAGCAACATTGAGCTACCAACGGAAGCTTCTGTCAGGGGAAAAGCATTACCGGGTCCTACTCCAGGCAGAACTGCAGCAGGTGAGTAAATCAACGACTGGTCAATGTCATTCTAAATACTGTTTAACTGGAAGTTTTATTTTACTATGTAAATTTGAATTCTGGGGGCAGTGGAACTTTATTACAAAACATAAGCACAATAATAAAAAATAGTTTCAATGAAATTGGTTATAAAAGTAAAGCGTATGAAAGCTATCACAACTGACCTAACATTGGTATACCGCAATACACGGGTATATCGTACCGTATCGCAATACAGAAATATTCTTAAATTACAATATCTTTACAACAAAAAGTTAGGTTTTAACTTTTCAAATTCTTACTAACCAATATGCCGATATTCTCCGCAGTTTTACTAGTGCTTGGAATCAGTTGTAATTACATAACTGATGATCGGTTTAAGGAAAATATTAAGCTTTTCTGATCAATATAATCTGTAGGATTCAGTCTGACAGCGATATCACAACCTATTCTTCTGACATAAAGCACCATTTTCAGAAAACCTATCAATTTTCCTACGTGTTTTGGTATCTATAAAAGTGCATTCCTTCCGTTTTCCAGTATATAGTAATACAGTAAGATAAAAAGAATAATGTGCAAAGTTAACGATTTCCTCTCATTATCCTTTCTGTACTAAAAGACAAATACATTTGCAGTTACATCATCAACTTGTTATATTCCTTCCAATCAATGGATAGATTTGTAATTGTTGGATAATATATATGAATCATTTAAAATAATAATTCTGTTATAAAAAGAATATTTTTATTTGTTTAAATAGGAGAGAGAGGATAACCAGGAGCTCATCAAAAAGCTCCAGGTCGTCGGTATAGGAATGTGACATGGTCTGTTACTGAAGAGGCCATAAAGACTTGGAAGGGGATGACCAGGAAGAGACAAACACAAGGACCCATCCGTTTGTTTGACTGTAATGATAGCATCAACTCCGTTAATTCTTCGCTCATATTGAGTTGTTCAACAGCTAGAAATGTAGCAATAAGACGCAGTGTTCAATTATTTCTTTTTATATTCACCATGACAATAAAGTGTCTTTACTGAATTATTTCAACTGTGAATAATACAAGTATCGAAAACATAACATGAGCAAACACTTTAAAGTGACGGAACATTGAGCTTGGCCCTCAACTCCAGCAAGCCATTAACTGTGAAGGGACGTCTACAGTGATAAAACATAGGTTTCGCCTCAACAACAACAATTCCTCTACAGTGATAAGACATATGATTTGGCTCTCAACAATAGCAAGTCCTCTACAGTGATAAGACACAGGGTTGGCCTCAACCACTGCAAGTCCTCTACAGTGATAAGACATAGGGTTGGCCTCAACCACAGCAAGTCCTCTACAGTGATAAGACATAGGGTTGGGTTCGCAACAATAGCAAGACGTCCTCTACAGTGATAAGACATAGAGTTAGGCTCTCGACAACAAAAGTCCTCTACAGTGATGAGACATATGGCTTGGCTCTTAACAACAACAATTACTCTACAGTGATAAGGCATAGGGTTGGCCTCAAGCACAGCAAGTCCTCTACAGTGATAAGACATAGGGTTGGGTTCGCAACAATAGCAAGACGTCCTCTACAGTGATAAGACATAGAGTTAGGCTCTCGACAACATAAAGTCCTTTACAGTGATAACACATAGGGTTAGGCTCTTGACAACATAAAGTCCTCTACAGTGATAACACATAGGTTTAGGCTCTCAACAACAACAATTCCTCTACAGTGATAAGGCATAGGGTTGGCCTCAAGCACAGCAAGTCCTCTACAGTGATAAGACATAGGGTTGGGTTCGCAACAATAGCAAGACGTCCTCTACAGTGATAAGACATAGAGTTAGGCTCTCGACAACATTAAGTGCTCTACAGTGATAAGACATAGATTTAGGCTCTCGACAACATAAAGTCCTCTACAGTGATAAGATATAGGGTTAGGCTCTTGACAACATAAAGTCCTCTACAGTGATAAGATATAGGGTTAGGCTCTTGACAACATAAAGTCCTCTACAGTGATAACACATAGGGTTAGGCTCTCGACAACATTAAGTCCTCTACAGTGATAACACATAGATTTAGGCTCTCGACAACATAAAGTCCTCTACAGTGATAACACATAGGGTTAGGCTCTTGACAACATAAAGTCCTCTACAGTGATAAGACATAGGGTTAGACTCTTGACAACATAAAGTCCTCTACAGTGATAAGACATAGAGTTAGGCTCTCAACAACATTAAGTCCTCTACAGTGATAAGACATAGGGTTAGGCTCTTGACAACATTAAGTCATCTACAGTGATAAGACATAGAGTTAGGCTCTCAAGAACATTAAGTCCTCTACAGTGATAAGACATAGGGTTAGGCTCTCGACAACATTAAGTCCTCTACAGTGATAACACATAGGTTTAGGCTCTCAACAACAACAATTCCTCTACAGTGATAAGACATAGAGTTAGGCTCTCGACAACATTAAGTCCTCTACAGTGATAACACATAGGGTTAGGCTCTCAACAACAGCAACAACCTATTTAGTGGCAAAACTTAATGTTTGACAGTCATAACCGCCAAGTCATTTATATATTATCACGGTGATAAAACTTTGGGTTCGTCAGCAATCAGTTTAAAGATGCAGTACGTAAGAAATATGGTTCCTCAGTAATGCCAGTAATCCCTCTACCATTTACCATTGTTGGGCGAAAACTTCCAATACCAGCAAAACTTGTTATTTGGTTATTTATGTTGTGGTGACAGATCCCCAAAACTATATGTCCAATAATGAGTTCGTTCTTGTGAAATAAGTTGATGGTATATTTGGACATATGACGTTTATGTGTAAATTTAGGACATGGATCAATATTTGAAGAAAAAAATCACAAAGTATGTTTGATTTTCATATTTATTTTACTATGTTATGTGTCTAAATATAAATGCAAATATCACAGTGAGCCATGCAGCCACAGGTTTCATTTGGTCATGCGCTATATATTTGTACAATCTACGTTTCAAGTCATTAACTAGCCTGAGTTTCCTCTGACACCAGACTTGGACATTATCTGACTTCGACATTTTGACAGATAGATGTCTGGTACCAGTATCTATCTGTCCAAGCCTGGTTTCAGGGTCTGAGAAAACTTGGGCCAGTCATTAACAAGACACAACCACAAATGCTTTAAAGGAAAGTATGTACCAGTTTATATTTAACATTCTTCATCAGAAACAAAACTTGTTTAACAAACGCTGAATAGTTATTATATAATATCCTATTGAATCACATCAACTGTAAAAGATTTCTATCATTCATCAATAAAACAACACACTTATAAGCTGTTAAGCTGTTATAAAATATGCCTTTGACAACTAAGTTTTCTACCCAGTACAATACCGCCTTGATTACTGAACCTTTCTGTCCAGTAAAACAGAACATTTCTGTGTAGTATATTCCGTCTTTGCATATTGCAGAGTTATCTTCTCTTGTGAGCAGGTATTGATTGTTACGTCATTGGTTTGCGAGCATAACGTCATCAATTTTTGAGAACGATGTAATTTTGTCACACAAACCAATGACGTAACAATCAATCCCTGCTCACAAGAGAAGATAACTCTGCGATACGCAAAGAAGGAATATTGGATGATTCATTATCACAGTATGAATTGAACATTGTGATACCTGATGCAATATGACTGATAAGAAGCTAAAGATCTCATTCAGCATTTAATAAAACATTGTATGTCGGCCATTTTTCAGAAATTTCAGATTTTTTTCACTATTTAAAAGTTTCGAAAGTTGGTCAAGTACCTTGGTCCTTTCGCCTTTTATCATAAAAAGTAGTTGCAACCCTGCATATTGCAAACAAGATAGACATAATACATGTACTAGACTTTTCCTTGAATAAGTAATTTACACTAAAAGATATCTTCCAGTTTCATAAAGCATCTTAGCACAAGTATCTCAACATAAAAAAGTAATGTTTAACAATCAGAAACCTGGGCTTTTTAGACATAATTCAGTGAAAGCAAAACAGATCTATTAAGAAAATAATAACAATAATACATACTAATAAATATATGTATATATAGACATGCTTTGGGTAAGTAAAAATATTCCATACTAAAAATACTTGTTAAAACTATGCATCATATGTATATGTAATGCCTTTAACATAATAATGACATGCATCATATGTATACATGTATGTAATGCCTTTAACATAATAATGACAAACTCGCATCAGCTGGAGGACATTTGCATTGCGTATTCACTTTATATATATATAAGTTACATTTCTTTCAAAAGTTCAGGAACTGCTATCACAAAGATTTGTTTCCCCATATATGAAGTTATATTGCAATTACAACCTGAAATGCTGCAAGAACATAGGTCAAAAAGCTGTTCATACAGATTAATACAGCGCTTAATTAACTTCCATACAAAACGTTCCGAAACTGAAAAACACCAAACGAAATTTGTTTAAAGTATGGAAGTCATTAAAATTTTGCTGAAATATTATTGGGACATTCCCCCCAACACTTCCTACATTAGATAGACTAACAGGTAAATCACTGCTCTTATATCAATTGGACATACAGGCCTCACACCATGTCCTGCAGGAACATCAGCTGTACGTCTTCCTACATCAGGCTTCACCCTTTAGGGAAACTTTCCACCAAAGTTGTAGTAGTAAACCGATATCTTGGTTATGCCTTGATATAGGCACACACAGCAGCTACACTGACATACAGGACAAAAGTAAACCCTGCAAGTGTCTGTGTGAAGGTGCCTGGTGACGTACAGAGTTTGAGTGACAGGTCAATTAGTGTAACAACCATTACAAGCGTCATCATAGCGACCAGCGCTCGCCAACAGCCTGTAAAAGCGACACGTGCCTGTTCACCTCGGATAATATCAAACATACCTCCCCAACGCCCCTTCCTTGGTGGAAGAGGAAGAAATGCAATTTTGTTACGTATGTTTTTTAGCCCTCCAAAGTGAAACAATCTGTACTGCCCAGCTTTGCGGAGTTGGCCCGGTGAGAAGGAGGGTTGCTGATGTGTGAAAGTCTTGCCAGCAAGGCCCTTCTGACACTCTGACACACTTTTCTGATACCGCTGATATGTGTCAATGAGCTCAAGACTTATGTCACCCTCCTCCAGATTTTCCAGAAAGTGGATGCCACGCTGGAGCTGATCCCTGTAGTTGGACAGCTGAGAGGAGTAGTTTTCTAGTGCTGGAACACTACCATCTGCTGTAATATTGCTTATGAATTCTTCCCCCTGGGCATCAATCTCAAGAGTGAGGGCCCGTGCCTGAGCACGCACCGCACGTACACATGCCTCCCGCTCCTGCAGGATACTGGTACGGAGGTCAGTTACTTCCCCCATCACCTTGTCAACCTGCACCAGCTCCACCCCTACTGTATCTAGCTCTGTCTGTAGCTCATGCTGGGCTGACCTTAGTTTACGTCCTAGAGGCTGGGTACTGTGCTGCTTGTGATCCTCGCACAAACAAGTCATGCACACAAGAATGTCACACGTCGCACAAAACATGTGCAGTGCCTCTCCTTCATGCGTAGAACATGTGCGCTGTGATGACAGCATTGTACCTATATTACCTGTCTCTATCCTCATAATGTTTGCCTCCTCCTGGTTAGCATGGCTAAACAAACGGTGGTCGTGGATACAAAACTTACAAATGTCAAGGTCACAGTTGATGCAGCGATACTGCGACACTAGCCAGTCACGACGACACACATCACACACACCGAAGTATGGCCGTGCTCCGATCTCATCCTGGATGCAGTTGATGTAGAAATTTGGTGGGAAGTCTTTGACCCCTCCCCTAGGCACGCAAACATCACTCCTGTAATACACAAACAAATACAAACATAAAGACACTACATTCTTGTTATTGCAGCAACAACTCATCTGGCCGTCATAATGTTAAGCCTTATCAATCCTGCCACCATCAATTGGTCTGGCTGTCCTGCTGTCAAAATCATGGCACTTTTCCTGGGTACAAAAATGGCTGATTGTATTTTGGGAACTAAGGTGATTGATTTATCTACAAGAGCACTGGTCATGGTTTAAATTTTATTCCATTATCATAAATCCAACAAAGGTTTCAAATTATTTCAAACTGAAAATAAGCCAAGTATGAAGAAAAGTATTTCTTTATAAATATACTTTAAACTTGACCCCCTTCCTGGAATAAAATGAGTGACCCAGACTAATGAAATTCAAAACATAACAATGCCTCTTTACACTGTTTCATCAATGAATCAAGATTCTAGCATATATCTAGGTCTAGAGAAAAAGGTTTTTGAAATTTGATCCAATTGGATCTCAAGTTTCCTACCCTACCCCTCATGTATTAAAAGTTATTAGCTAATCTGATCATTTTTGGCCCTACACCTAATTATAAGGCCCTGGGGGTGAAAAATGCATAAGATTCACTATTTGGCGTGTCTTCAGAAATGGAAGCTTCCTAAAAAACTACAATAGGTTCAATGGTTTTTAAGAAGAAATAAAAAATAGAATATTTATGGAAAAAACGACAGACGAAATGCAACCGCAATAGCTAAGTGACAATAAATCTTAAAACTGGAGACCTCATCCTCTTACACAATATCTGCACCCTTGGAATATGTCCTGACGAAATCAATGGCTTGTGGTGATACATATGTACAAGTTTGATCCTTTGATGGACATCAAAAGAAATATGAGGCAGTATAAGGGTAACATTGACGGGCTTTTAAGTCAAGTGTTGCTTCTCTGTAATCTTCAAAATACAGGTACAGGTATCAGCTTGAAATTTGTCAGGGTTTAACATTTAGACCCGAGACCAATAATGTAGCTGCATGCCTTCAATTTTGCAATGACATATTCAAGGGGTGCATAGAGTGCAAGTGACCATATCACCTCTGGTAAACCGAGGATGAGGATACCTAAAAAGTGATTACCCTCTGTATCTAAATCTGGTATCTCAATCGTCTAGACAGATGCTCCAACTAACTTGAGTTGTACAATGAACCTGGTAACAATTAAGCTACCTTGGCATAAAACAAAATCAATATCCATCATTCAATGTGGAAATCAGTAGACCTATTACATAATTACCTGCATTGTGGACACCTGAAAAGGCGGCCAGAAGAGGAAGAGTGACGTACGTAATCCAGCAGACAGTTCAGACACACCGAGTGGTGACAAGGCAGAATGCGTGGGTCCTGGAACTCGTCCATACAGATGGGACACTGGAGGATCCGCTCCCGCAGGCGCTCAATCTTATCCCCTTCAACACTCTTGTCACACTCCATACTGACAGTCCTGTACAGCAAACCAGTTTTTTTTACTGTAGACATGCATGTATATGTCAGATGTTGAAACATGATAAACCAGAATTTAAACTGTTCTGGAACATCCTCCACATTTTATTCCACACAATTGAGCTAACCTCATTATCATTGGATTTAGTTGAAAGAATAACGCCCTTTTTTACCCCAAGTGTTTACAAGAACTTTGTGTTTTTATTCCCCATCTCAGTAATAAAATTGTAACTGCAAATGAGTAACTGTTACCCAAATTCCATGTTGCAGGATTATTTATTTATTTTGTGCTCAACGTGTTATAACCTATCTGTGTATTGTTAAAGGTAAAAGCTTCCTGTGATTTACCCTAATCGTTCCAATAATTGTAATAATGACCCCAATACATGCTTTTATTTAACATAACGATTATCCTCGATATCCAGGGTTGCAGAGAGTGAAAGTGAGCGTAACACCTGGATATCGAGGACGCATATAACGGTTGAAACCATCACCATGTCTCGTGAAAATCAGTATTGTACACGTGTGTCTTTGAGATAGGATTTTGAGACACTTCAGTTCCTTTGTCGATATGACTGCCTGTGTTGAACCAGAGACCTGAAGTAAAGGTCCCGTTAATTTAGGTCTATGGTTGAACTTGATACTTTACCTTTGTTTGTGAAGCTTTCGCTGTGTATGTTCTAAGACAATCTAATTCTCCCCATGACCCAAGATGTCGGCTCACGTCAACTCCCCATGACCCAATATGTCGGCTCACGTCAGTTACGTCTTTCCGTTTCTTGACCAGTGATACAAAGATTGATAGCTTGCAATTTGGCATTGCCATCAGTAGAACAGTGTGAGTCATTTGTCCTTAACAATTCACGCACTTCATCCCTAAAAGTATGCGACTGAAACAATCAGGCTCTACTTTCGTTTTAGCCTTATATGCATGATGCACATGGTCGTAAAAGAACAACTCATGGACATGGGACATGTTGTGATATTACATTGTTAGTTAATAATATAGTACCTTAAAACCACAACACTACTAGTTATGGTTCTTGCTTTTGAATAACCATGTCATCATAAAAACAACAAATCACACACTCACCCATCTTTCGCCTGACAAGTTAATGGGACATAACTTTTAATAAATACAAAATATTCATAATACACAGTTGAAATTCCCCACACTACCTATCTTTTACATTGGATATATTATTATGTTACCATTTCTAACATCCCGTAGATTCTGCTGGAGATAAAGAAAAACCTAAGCAAATGATTAATCGTATGTGGACTATAGTTACGGAACACAGTAACCATGGCATTGAAGATAAAGACTTATTTTAACATTAATTAGAGATAATAATTTAAAATATTACTACACATCAGTATGTTTCTATAAATCAAAAGGTTCAACGACCGAGTTTCTCATGACTAATCTACGTTATACATGTAACCACGGACTTGTATAGCAATCTTATTCTGTGTTATTACTTAAAACTAAATTTCTGATAGTTTGATATATATGGAGATATCGGGTATTCGAGTGCATAAAAAACCCCACTTAATTTATGAATTTCAAACGATTTTTTTTTACCAATTTTGATTCTTTACATGTACATTGTATGTAGCAGCAATAGCTCTACAGAGCATATGCCACCTTATTTTAAGAAATTATAATTTATGTCTGTATGTACGGACTATTGAAGGCATGGCGATGTGAATTTATTGATGAATGTGTATTGTCTTATGTTTTTGTGAAGACTTATGACATGACATAAATTACTCAAAAGACATTGTCATATACGTTATAATAATAATAATGATAATAGACGCAGGCATAATGCCTATTTATCCAGATCACAGAGTTTAACATCAATTTATATGATGACGTCCCGACTATGAATAAGTTAATTATTATCTACATGTATCTCGTTGTTAAAAAAGCATTCAGTTTGTCCCCAGTGTTTATCCAATCGGGATTCAATTGTTTTGACTGACTGTTGCTGACGTAACTACGCCATCTGGGGGGAGTTACAATGATTAACAATCCGCTCACTGAAATAATATTTCCTCAAGTTTAGTCTACTCCTTCGTTTTATTAGTGTCAGACTGTGTCCTCTTGTTCTTTTGTTATTATTTGGAATTAAAAATCCTTTTGTGACAACTCGATCATATCCTCCATGTGTTAATTTATATACTCATGTCTCCTCTCAACCTTCTAAATTTCAGAATCATCAGTCTGTTTTTTCATAGCTTAGACCTTTCATTCCCGGTATTTGTTTCGTTGCTCTTCTCTGTACATTTTCGATTTTATTTATATATGTTCGTAAATATGGATTCCATACGCAGGCCCCATATTCCAGGTGGCCTTACAAGTGCTTTATATAAAGACAGAATGTTGTATCATTAAATACGGATGGTTTCCATTATTCTATTTGCTTTGTTGACCGCATCATGAATATGTTCGTTGAAATGTCAGTTATAATTCCAAGATCCCTTTCTTTTGTTATGTTCTCTAGTGTGATATCGACTCTTGTATAGAGCCCTGTTATTTGCCTTCTTTCTTAATTGCAAAACTTTGCATTTGTCCGCATGGAATTTTAAAAACCATTGATTTGACCATTTTTGGAGTTGATCTAGATCATCCTGTAGATTTATATTATCGTTATAATTGAAAAGAGCTATGGTGGAAAACTGCCCATATTTCCCTAAGTCGGCATCTATGAAAACGGAAAAGAACCCATAAATTAGTAAATAGTTTATAGCAGAGACAATGCATAGAATAGAGATAAAACCAATTGAATTTGAATTTTTGAACTGTTGAGATATTAGGTATTGTTCATATAATACTGCAAATATAGCCATATCCACTATATCGACTTTCCCATCCGAGGACCAACTTTTGAATAAGCTTTTTTATTCCGTGATGTAATATGCAAAAACAAATCGTATGACGGAAAAGTGGTCCTCCTTTGTGAAAGTGCTCAAAACAATGAAAATCAGGGGTTAGCGAGTTTCTTAAACTGCGACAGGTGTTCTTGGGTTAAAATAGTGTGTATTCCTCGTTTGTGACCGATGCGGCCGAATGAGTAACGCAGTTAGCTTGTGACCAGACAAAGTAAACGGTGGAAGTTCGAATCCACGTTCAGGTTCTCTTTTTATTTATTTTTTTAATTTATGCATGTGATCCTTAATGAAGTCATAAAATATTTTTTTCAAATCAATGGTACATTTTATTTAGGTTTTAATAATATACCTATTGATTTATCTTCTTGGGAATCATGTCAACAAATCACTGTACACGTGTACAGTACAGCTACGCTTTGCAAACATCATTTCAAAAGATGTTTATGAATTGTTTCACCCTCGAATTGGCACTGGTAATTTTATCTATTAATCAAACACAAACAAATGATGCCATAATACAACAAATGTGGGATTTTTCAGTCAAAAAAAAAAAGGCCAAGCAAAAAATATGAAGTGTTATTATCGCAAATATATTACCATAATTCTAAACATTTTCTTCAGGTTGGTAAGTATGGATTATGAGAAGTTCTTTGTACACAACCAATAACATTTTCGATGTGACGTTTCGATGACTAGTACGATATGTACACTGTCACCTTCATCAGACAAATGACCAATGAATAACTGGTATTTAACTCCAACAGCATATTCAGGGACATGGTCTAACCCGGCATGGAACCCGTGCTGGTGACACCATTGGACAATAACAACCCTTTCCCCAAGGAGCAGCACGGTTTTAGAAGTGGTAAGTCTTGCACCACACACTTATTGGAATCAATTGACGACTGGACAGAAGCTATTGACCAAAACAAGCAAATGGATGTTATTTATTTGGACTACAATAGAAGCCTGTGACAAAGTACCGCACAGGAGACTACTACACAAAGTCAAGGGATATGGCATCAACGGGGACATATTCCGTCTTTGCATATTGCAGAGTTATCTTCTCTTGATAACAGGTATTGATTGTTACGTCACTTGTTTAAGAGAGTAACGTCATCAATTTTTGAGGAAACGACGTGATTTTCTCATACAAACCAATGACGTAACAATCAATACCTGCTCCCAAGAGAAGATAACTCTGCAATACGCAAAGACGGAATTGGGTTGGATTGCTGACTTCTTGAATGATATGGAACAAAAAGTTGTTATCAACAGATGTGAATCAAGCACATGTCAAGTCACAAGTGGAGTCCCCCAGGGTAGTGTGCTAGGGCCAGTCTTATTCCTCATCTACTTAAATGACCTACCTGAGGTCATTGGTATATCGTGCAACGGATCCAGGAGATCAGGGGCAACATCGTCAAGAAGATTTACACCGTATAAACAACTGGACGAGAACATGGATGATGGAGCTAAACTCTGACAAGTGTAAGCACCTAAAATTACATCAAGGAGCTGTAAAATGTGATACTTCATACAGCATCATCAAACAGGGGGAAGTACACAAACTACAATCTGTTAATAGTGAAAGGGATCTAGGGGTGACTTTAGACACTAATCTTAAGTTTAATGAACATGTAAACCTGTCAGTAGACAAACAGAAATGTAGGAATGATTTTTAGGACCTTTAGCTATGTAAACAAGGAAATGTTCATAACCCTATATAAGTCTCTGGTAAGACCATATCTAGAGACCTCTGTTGTAGTTTGGGCACCCATGCTTATAAAGGATAAAATATACATTGAAAATGTCCAAAGAAGAGCCACCAAACTGGTCCCTGCTATCAAAGACCTATCCTATCCTGAAAATCTCACGGCTCTTGGGCTACACACAATGGAGTACAGGAGAATCAGATCAGACATGGTACACATTTTTAAGTTAATAAATAGGATAGATAATATCAAACATGACTTTCTAAAAATCAATGTAACAAGAACAACCAGAGGTCACAACTAGAAACTAGAAAAACTTAGGTGTAGAAGTAATATACGTGGCCGTCCGTTCAAATTAAGAATTGTAAATAACTGGAATGGTCTCTCTGATCAAGTGGTAAATGCCCCATCTCTGTTTTCTTTTAAGACCAGGTTAAACAATACTTTTATAACTCATGAAACCTTTTAATAACTATACTTCCTAGTACAGCTCATTGACAGATCTGTAACAAATTAACCACAATGTGTGTAATCATACTAAATAGTAAAATAAACTCTTTTTGTATTGAGACTTTTTTTTATAACTGAATACCCTTATTTTATATGAAATTAGTATGTAACCTTTGTTATCACCCACTGCACATGTAAATAATTTTCACTAGTTTTTGAGAAATAAAGTCTTCTTCAATGCCTCCAAATGCAACCGGAAGTGAAGTGGACAGTATTAAGAAGCACCCCAAGAAGCGACTAGACGCTTACAACGGTGTCACCTGCAATGAACAATGAACCAATCAAGCGTATGCACACAAAGGTGTAAAGTGTGTACGAGTTGTCCATAAAATCGATGTCAATTTCGGCTACGCTGGAAACGTATGTACAATTGCTGTTGCTAATACCTTGTATATGTACCGAAATGACCTAATTCAGCTATGCTTTGTTAACACTTGGTCATAGATGTGCTAGAGTCTGTGAGCCCCTTCGTCTCGATTTAGAACTGGCCCACTGCGGCGTATCCAGATGGCTTCCTTTATCTGAATTGAGTCATTTTGGTACATATATATAACAACTTTTGTACATACGTTTCCAGCGTAGCCGAAATCGACATCGAGTTTATGGACAACTCGTACACATTTTTCATCTTTGTGTGCATACGCTTCATTGGTCATTTGTCTGATGAAGGTGACAGTGTACATATCTTACTAGTCACCGAAATGTCACATAGAAATGTTATTGCTTGTGTAAAAAGAACTTCTCATAATATTACCATAAATACGGGAAAAATCATCGTTTAGGACTGTCTCATTTGTTTGAAATGCAGGAATTAAAGACTGCAGCACAAATTAAGAATCGCAATACACGTGTAAGACATGCTATTCGAAAATTATATATATCATTCTGCCATTCATAGGTGCAGGAAAAACAAAATCAAGATGTGTGTTTTGTAAGGAAGCAGGTAACGGCATGACGCAAGCAGTAGTAGTGAAAATTAAATCTTTTTAAAACTTGTTGGTAATGATTGTACGATCTTGTGTTACAAACAACATATTATTTGTTTTAAATTCATAGAAATAACACGATATAAGCATGTTGTTGAGTCTTTATCGTGAAACGCATTCGGCTGTTTACATTAATTTATTCTTAGACACAGGATTCCGATAGCGCTACCTGTATGAGAATACCTGAGGACGCGTCATAACAGTACACGGTGGCACGCGCGCACTAGCGGTCTCAGGTTTGGGGATATAGGCATAGCAACACGCCATAGTTCTTTTAGTATCATCTGCGAACAAGTACGTTGTTGCTTTAATAGATTCCGGAAGGTCATTGATATAAATTACAAAGAGAGTCGGCCATAAAACACTTCCCCGGGCGATACCACTTGTTACCTCCATCCATTTTGACATTTATCCGTTTACAGATACTGAGTTATAAAACTTTGGACCCATTTGATAATTTCTGGTGATAATCTGTATGATTTTAATTTTGCTGATGAGCCGTAGATGTGGGACTCTGTCAAATGCTTTTATGAAGTCAAAGTATACTGTTTGGATTGATCCTCCTTGGTCGATAACTTCTGTCCATTCATCAATAACCTTCAGCAACTGTAAAATAGTTGACCTTCCTTTAACTAATCCATATTGATGTTAACTTAGGAAATATTATTTTTCTGGATGAACCATTATTCTTGTCCTTACAATCTTTTCCATAGTTTTAAATATTACGCTGGTCAAACTTACTGGCTTATAATTTCCTGTCATCTTCTTGTCCCCTTTTTTGTGTATTGCAATTACCTGCCTTTCCTTCCAGCTAACAGGAAGTTCCCATGTTTCCAGTGAAGAGTTAAATATTTCGCATTAAGGGGTCTTTAATATGTCCGCTGTTTTTTTCAATACTTTTGGGTGAATATTATTTGCTCCTGGTGATTTTGTGGGATTCAATATTTTTAAAATGTTAAATACTTCTAGCTCTGATATTTCAGAAGTAATGAATGATATTTCAGTACTGGGATACAACCTTGTGGTTCGACCGTGGAAACACTTGAGAAATAGTCTGCTAATGCGTAAGCCTTATCTTGATCAGTTTGAGCGATTGTATTTTCGTTTCCACACTTAATGTGCAGCTCTGGGATTCCTGAATTTGATGTTGTTTTGGAGCTTGCATATCTCCAAATCTTCTCGGGGTTATAATCTTAACCTCTTTCGCGATATCCCTTTCTATACTTCTTTTGCATTTCCTTACCAAAGATTTTACTTGGTTTCTGGCTTCCACATATTCGTTGTATTTCTCTGCAAGCTCCTGAGTTTCTTTTTTATAGCCTGTACAGTTTGGTTATCTAGAGGATTCTATTTTTTGTTTCTTTCTCGGATCCTTTTTGGAAAATGTCTATCAATTGCGGATTTAATTCTCTTCTGAAACATTTCGGATTTTGATCTTGAGTCCGATGCGCGGCTTATTATTTCCTTCCATTCTATCGATAATTCTTTTCTTACTTGTTCGTAATCGCCTTTGTTGTAACTATACTTAGCTGTTTTGCTAAATCTGTGTTTTTTGTACAGTTCAATTAAAAGAAAATTAGTGCCATGATGACTCTTTCCTAGTCCGCTTTTTATTTCAATGTTACTGATCGTATCTTGTTCGTTTGTGAATATCAGATCTAAAATACAGGGCTCGTTATTAGATCTCATTCTTGTTGGATTCTTTATGTGTTGAAATAGAAATGCATCTTTGGCCGATTCGAGGAATTTATATTCCAAATGTTGTGCTCCTCTAAACGGAATCCACCATTTCCAATCTATATTTTTGAAATTAAAGTCCCCCATCATTATTAAGTGGGATGTTTTTACTTCAACTATATCGGTAAGTAGCGCGCATGAATCCATATTATTTTCGTCTACGCTGTTTGAACTCCTATAGAGGCATCCGATTATTAAGCTGTTTCTTTTATCAAGGTTAATTTTAATCCACAATTGCTCATTAAATGTTTTGTAAATTGATATTTCCGTGGCTCCGAGATTATTTTCCGTGTATAGGATGATTCCTCGCGATCCATTTTCTTGTTCTATCTCCCCGGGAAATACTTCAAATCCGTCGATATCAAACTCGGCCTTGTTTATCCGGTACCTTGACTATTTAGGACAAGCCTCGACTACTCAAATGATATCTTAATTCTCCTCTCTGATTATAGATTTCAGTTCGTCTATGTTGTTTGTGAGTGTGTCTGCATTTGTAAAGATACGTCGGAATTTATTCGGAAGGGTTATTCTTTTCAGGCTGCCAAACGGACGATCTTCCTGTTCCACGGTGGCCTTCTTACCCGGTGTAGAATTCACCCGATTCTCTCCTTTCTCTTAATTTTGCCTCATCTCTTAAGGCGGTTTCCACTTCGCGTTCCGTTTCGGTGAGATTTTATCGTTGGTCTTTAATGCAGATATATTTTGAACAGTGATTTCTTTCTCTCGGATGATATAAAAGAAACCAACAGCGGTCTCGATTTTATCTTTGATTTATCATATTTGCCAAGTCTGATAACTTTGGCTACATTGTCCTCGTACTTCACTTTACCTATCTCCTGTATTTCCTTCTCATCTGCTACATTCCTCGCGGCTCCGTCTACACCACCGTTTCTCTAGTTTTTCCATCACTGAGTTCCGTAATAATATCTTGCTGGGTAACGGTGTCCCTACCGATGTGTTTGGCTTGTTGATGTTGTCCGCTTTCTTCTATGTTTTCCTTAAACTCTTGTTTAATTATTTCTTAACTTGTGCCTCTCCAATGATTTGATTTTTTCCTCGAACATCTTCATTATTTCGGCACACTTGCGTTTGATCTGAATTTCCGTTTGGAGGTTTTCTCCACGATGGCGAGACAGGGAGGATAGAACCACATTGAGTCAACGGAGTATGCAACAGTCTCCTTCCCACGGAAGAGAAAACGGATTTCCTGTGACTTTGGTCCTAGTTCTGCTTGTTGACCTCGTCGTATGGGGCGTTGAATCTTTGTCCGGTTGTTTGTTTACATGTATATGTACATCTGTATGAATCGGGCAACAGTATTTTTTTTCATCGTCTAACTGAATCTGTGAAGATTTTTTAAGACTTCTTTTGCGTATTTCAAAAGTAAAGAAAATAAACTTCCGTGTGATAAGCATTTGGCGGCCTCGTTTCCAGATAAATCTGTGTCAGTCATTAATAAATTATTTTTATATTATAGCCTAACCGGGGCCATCGTAAATTTCTACCGGGTTGTCGCCTCACTGAGTCTATGTAAACAGAATACATATGGTATGTTTAAAAAATAAGGTTCACTTTATCATAACCAAGAGTATCGGATATAGCATTTCTGTACATAAATAAATTAAAACATTTTCACTGGATTTTAGAAAGCTGGTGACCTCCAACAATGTGACATTACGACAGGTTTTACGTAATATGATGTCAAATGCGTTTAACTTTCCGCATCACATATCACAATCTCAGTATTTTTTAACACTGGTTTGTTTATATGTCTCTTCTCGGATCCTGTTGTGATGCCTCGGTATGCCTTGGTATGCTAAAAACTGCTAAGATTGCCAGGACATTAAAACTTATTTTGCGAGCTATCGAATACGCCTGTTTGTCAAGCATATATTTCAAATAACCTGTTTCTAAACTCTTAACAGCTGCAAACAACTCAGTGTGCCGAGTCAGTAAATTCATCTGTCATAAATCATAGAGACATTTCTCCCAATTACATTTTAATACCTAACGTGGCCAACGTGAATGCATTTTTGTAACATTTTCTCACTCTCGTTATATGTTGCAAATGATACACGCACCTGTTTCGAGTATATCTTAATTACCTTAATTGTGTTTTTCACAGATGGAACAGATACGATATTTTTATGGAGCATATGAAATAGAGAGATACTCCAAACTGTTAGAAATAAACGTAAATATATTTTTCTCTAATATTTTGTTAGATGATTTAACAAGGGGTAATATTGAAATATTTAAACTTTAATTAAAACAAGAGGCCCAGAGGGCCTTAATGCTCACCTGGATAATAAAGCAATCATGGGAAAGTATTTCTATTACATAAAATCCCTCAAATAGTACAGAGGAAGAAGGATTTTGAAGACTTAAACCTCAAATTCCCCTAGTGGGCACCTCAACTCTGCACCCAGCGGTGCTACACCCTCCATTTATACAAAATGTAGTCGCATTTGCCCTTGGACATGGAATTCCCTTGGCCCAAGGAAGCTCCAGGCCAAATTTGGATAAAATCCATCAAATGGTACAGACGGGGAAAGATTGTAAAGATTTAAACATCAAATTCCCCTATTGAGCCCTGCCCCTTTGCACACAAGATGCCACACCTACCATTTATACAAAATTGAGTCATCTTGGCCCAAGGATGCTCCAGACCAAAGTAGGATAATATCCCTTTATCCCTACGGTAGAAGAAGGCATTTCAAGATTTTACCTCTATTTTCCTTATTGGACCCCACCCAACTGCCCCCAGGGATGCCACACCCACCATTTATACAAAATTGAGTCCCCTTGAAAGAAGGATGCCTTAGAACTAGTTAGGATAAAATCCCTTCACTTGTATGGTAGAAGAAGGATTTCAAAGCTTTTACCTCTATTTCCCTTATTGGGCCACGCCCTCGGCCCCCAGAAGGGCCACAGTCACCATTTATACAAAATTCAATGCCCTTGGCCTAAGGTCGCTCCAGACCAAATTTAGTCAAAATCTACTGGGCCGTTCAGGACTAGTAGTGTTTTAAAGGAAAAGTTGACGGAAGAACGACGGACGCCGCATCATGGCACAAGCTCACCTGGTCTTCGGACCAGGTTAGCTAAAAATCATTACAAAGAATGTCTAAACCTACCGATAAGTAGCATCGTCACGTTATAAAACATGTAATCGACCCCATGACAGCTAGGGAGTAAATGAGTGTATAATTTATGTAATCATACACAATTCTGTAACTGTTGACAATTTTAAAAGGATCTGCAGCAGTAAACCATCGTCAGAATTGTTTTGAAAGCTGAAATCAGTACTATTGTATTTGGGAAATATTTACTTAACTGTGATGCACCGTTTAAAATTATTAACTGATTATATTTACAATTGCCACTGTTTCTGAATCGATAACCTAAGTGTGAGCAAGTCTGTTTATTTCTCAATAACTTAAATGTAGAACATGACCCAGTTCACCGCGTATGAATATATGTAAATATTGGCGGACTTCTTTCCGCAAACCTCATGTCAATGTTTACAAACAAACGCTAGCATTTAGACTACCGTGCGTTCGAGACACCAAATGCTGTCGGGTTCTAGACAAGACAGATCACGTTCATGACCGGTCATAAAAATGAAGCTAGTGTCAGAAGCTACAGTCGCTATTGTTCGTCGGTACAAACAAGCTCCACCAGCTCCACTCTATCATCTATGAGTGTCGGCCGCCATGACACAGAAACGATGGCTATCGTTCCTGGAAATGCAGGTCAAAGGACCTGTTACAGGAACAAACAAAAAATTGTATGAAGTAAAATGTGGATATTTATATTTTATTTAAGTAAAAATATTGAAATGGAGGAACTTCTTTTTCTTTTGTTGTCACGGAGAAAGTGGGCGGAGTTTAGCTGTCTGTCAACGGCTTTTGCGAATGGCTGTTTCGCATGGATCAATATTACGTCAAGGTAAATGCTTATATCCGACTCTTTTCATGGTGTTAATTGTTGTTAAAAGAAAATATTGTAAATATAAGGATTAAACTTTCATTTGTTAGTTTATGAGATACTAAATACAATGGAGAAGTCGGTACATTGTTCGTAAACGCTTCCCGTATACGCAATTTACCTCGTGCTCCATTGTATTTATTATCTCATAAACTAAACAAAATAAAAGGTTAATCCTTAATTATACTTCATGCATTATAAGTGTGCACCCAGGCTTGTACCATCTATAAACTGTACGCCTACAGCGAAATATCACATATCACACATATATTTGATCTTACATAACTTTCCAATGAAGAACTCGTTTCATAAATCTCATATGAAATGAAAACGGGTGTAAGATCATTTTTTTCACATAATCAAGATTTTTGGCATTTATTCGTGTAAAACGACAATTTTCATGCATGATTGAAATGTAAAAAGCCGCCATTTTGACTCTAGTGCGAAAGTCTGTTACAATCAATCACAGGGTTGATAGGTCGAATTACATGGGTTAATACGCAAATCGATATGACGTACACGGGTATATTCGCTGGATAACACAGTACATTATTTGATATAAAAACATAATCGACGGTCATAATGGACAGAGGTATGAGTGTCTGTAGCTACCAGGAAGACACGTGTTTCGTTTGATAACGAACAAAAAACTGAGACAGACTTTTCATTGTAATGTGTTTGTGGTTTAAATTATATGCAGTTTTGATAGGTGATTTAATGCAGCATTTTTATTATGACACGTGTTAGAGTTGCTACAATTAGATATGAATTGAACATCCTCAAGCACTAGCAAATAAATAATTAGTGATAGCTATAGGCTCGCTAGCGCGTTTGTGCACGTGCCCAAATATTGCACTGACCGGATACAAATAATGTTTGCCCACCTGCTTCGTGGGGCATGTCCATACCACGAAACGTTCAACATTAACACTATCATAACGATGCTCTGCTAAGTTGAAATGTATTTGATTAGGATAGATACGAATAGAAATTCCTAAGTGTCAGATCTCGCCATCCTTTGTAGGTAGAATTTGATTTCTATGAATTAACATATACAGTTTGCTATGCTCCTCCATGTTTGTCTGACCATGTCACAGAACAATGCATTGCATGTCTCGTTGTTATCGCGTGACAGGGCGTAGCTCAATCGAATAAAGTCGCGTAGACGCTGGTGACTATCATATTCAGGGCGTATATGTTGGCGGGGGAGCGATGGTCGACACAGCCATGTCTGTTCATGTATACTTGATGGTTACTTGCCTGGCATTTAACACCGATTCAGGTACGTGTTGTTTCTGTGATACAATACATTTACAGTCCATGTATAATAGTGCTCATAATTATAACAGGTGTAATTATGAAACAATAGAGTGCATGTGTGTGTAAATATGATTCATAACAGTATATATATGTGTGTGTAAAATGAATGCATTTATTTAAAGTGTGTGTAATTATGAACAAAATAGTATAAGTATAGTATATGTATACCATTAGGTATTGGACAATATAAAAATATCAGAGAATTCAATAACTCATGGACATTCACTCAAACTTGGAAAAGTGTTTTCTGTATCAAATAGTAGTCAAAATCGCTTTTCAAATAGGGTAGTAAATAAGTGGAACTCCTTATCAGAGGCAACAGTTACAGCGAGCTCTATGAACATATTTAAGAGTAACCTGAACACTGACTTTTTTTAAAACATAACCTTCTACCGCTAGCGCAGCGAAAACATTAAAGAAACGATGTAAAAGATTTAAATTGGGCCAATACAAGCTTTAAGCTCATTTCCCGGCCATCCGGATCAAGGTGAATCAAGGTAAATCATATGATTGTAATCCCTAATAGTACATGTAAAATTGTAATACCTAATGGTATATGTAGGCGTAATTATAATGTATAATAGTGTAGGTACAGATATATGTGTACTTATAGTACTTTATAATAAACAGTGGTTGTTTATATAATTGCAATCCCTTATGGTATTTATATGTGAAATTTTGATACATAATGGGGGATGTTTGTATATGCCTAATAGTGTATGTACAGATGTATGTGCAATTGTGATATCATTTATAACATGCAATGTCTGTGTACTAAACCCGATGTTATGACGAAGAATAACAAAGTTAATCAATACAGGTGACGTTTTAGATGGAGGAAACATTAAAACACATTCTTTGTTATTGATCATTAACATCTGTTCAAAACATCTATATCAGTTTGCTTCAAATATCTTTATTGATTCTGTTTTTTTGTTCTTACTCTTTACGACAACCTTCAGTCAATGTATATGGGTTTTACTGAGTTAATGTGTAATTACACTGGCAACGTCCCAGCTTAACTTCCTGATACATGCAGGTCATGCATATACGGTATGCTCTGCTTTCATGCAGATCTTTGTGTGTCCAAACCAGATATGATTATTCACACCACAAGCATGCTATTGTGTGTGTAGACAAAGGATATCTAGTTATTACAATTTGTCTGCAGACACTATTACATTTACTGCTTGCAAATTGGTGTGATCCAGTTATATACAAACAAAAAATACTAGGACAATTAATATACGTACAAATGAACTGTGTTATATATTAGGTAGAAACAAATGTTTACTTAAATGAATTTCATCCATTGCACTTTGCCATTCATAAGATGAGTTTCCTAATAAGATGTATCTCTCTCATGCCATGGTTTGATCTTTGCGTGAAGTAATCTTACGCGGTTGGACGACATATATATATAGTCTTTGTTTCTAATCGAGTTTTGGAAGAAACAAAACACCAAGCTGTGAATAATCAATTCAATCTCTATCGATTTGCCATATTTAATCCATGATAGTAATTGTATTTGCTGGTGCAATGGATAGGAATGGAATGAAAGGGATTTAAAAGGCTCCTACTAACGTATTGACAGATCAAACTAATTCTTAAATTTAGAAGCATTGTGTGGTAAGTCGTGTACAGTTTCAGCCGTATAACTCGCTGTTGTCGTCATTTGTAAACATGGTACTCTTTACATGAATGCATTCTATTATTGGAAACATTATATTAAGCGCGTGCGTTATAATAGAAGGCCTGGCTGAATCCTCTTTCCCAAACAGGTTCTACATAAACATCTACATATTGTTTGATGAAAGGTATTCTTGACAGAGGCTAAAACTCCATAAACAATCATTTGTAATATCAAAACTAAGTATGCCGTAGATTGCGGTGAACATTTTTAGCATGTTTGTAGTTAGTGTGGTGTTTAAACACGGATATGTGACATACTTCACCTCAACGTCGTGCCGACAAGGTGTAACGTGCCATTTCCAAAACTCTTACACTATCCAGATTGTTATACTGCCAGAAAATGTTTCAAGTCGTGTTTGGAAATTCAATAAATTCGTTTCCTTTTAGAATATAACACTAGATAATTCGAATTTGTACCGAATAATTTTAGTTTAAATTATTGTGACAACAGATAAATAACACTAAAATCTTCATATATTAAAAAAAAAGCAACGAAAACTGGAAATGTAGTTAAGTATAAATAGCTGCATATCCGTCAGAAATAGGAAGTGAAAATTAGGAGATGTCTATGGTATTAAAGTGAAAACAGCTCCAGTTAAATGCATGTATCATCTCCAATTCGATATTCCGGAACTTGTTGAGAATATTGTTATTTTCATGGTAGATACAGTATATGTCATTCTGACAAACCAACTACATAGCAAGTGTTTCCGACTTGTGCGTCTTTAATCTACATTGTCGGCAGTTTACAGTCGTCGTCATGATTTGATCTACTTCGTGATTTTAATATCTGCCATAATATCGACATGCTCATTATACATATAGAGAGATCGATTTCTTCATTTCCTCTGCTTAAATAAATTACAAATATTGCAGTTATTAATAGACAATATAATAACATATTAACATGTTAACAGAAAAAGAGAAAATCGCACAGTTCATTCGTTTATACACTGCAAGCTACTACAAGCTAACTGTTGTGACAGTGTTTAACAGCTGTTAGTATAAGATAACTGTTGTGACAGTGTTTAACAGTTGTTACTGTAAGCTAACTGTTGTGACAGTATTTAACCGCTTTTACTACACGCTAACTGTTGTGAACGTGTTTATCAACAGTTACTACACGCTAACTATTGTGACAGTGTTTAACCGCTTTTACCTCAAGCTTACTGTTGTGACAGTGTTTAACAGCTATTTGTACAAGCTAACTGTTGTGACAGTGTTTATCAACAGTTACTACACGCTAACTGTTGTGACAGTGTTTAACAGCTGTTAGTATAAGATAACTGTTGTGACAGTGTTTAACCGCTTTTACTACAAGCTAACTGTTGTGACAGTGTTTAACAGTTGTTACTACACGCTAACTGTTGTGACAGTGTGTAACAGCTGTTACTACACGCTAACTGTTGTGACAGTGTTTAGCCGCTTTTACTACAAGCGAACTGTTGTGACAGTGTTTAACAGTTGTTTGTACAAGCTAACTGTTGTGACAGTATTTAACAGCTGTTACTACACGCTAACTGTTGAGACAGTATTTAACCGCTTTTACTACTAGTTTACTGTTGTGCCAGTGTTTAACCGCTTTTACTACACGCTAACTGTTGTGACAGTGTTTAACCGCTTTTACTACACGCTTACTGTTGTGAACGTGTTTATCAACAGTTACTACACGCTAACTGTTGTGACAGTGTTGAACCGCTTTTACTACTACGTAACAGTTGTGCCAGTGTTTATCAGCTGTTTCTACAAGCTAACTGTTGTGAACATGTTTATCAACAGTTACGACAAGCTAACTGTTGTGAACGTGTTTAACCGCTTTTACTACGAGGTAACTGTTGTGACAGTGTTTAACAACTAACTATTGTGACAGTGTTTAACCGCTTTAACTACGAGGTAACTGTTGTGACAGTATTTAACCGCTTTAACTACAAGGTTACTGTTGTGACAGTATTTAACCTCTTTAACTACAGGGTAACTGTGGTGGCATTGTGTAAAAGCTGTTATTACAAGCTAACTGTTGTGACATTGTTTAACTGCTGTTACTACCAGCTAACTGTTGTGACAGTCTTTAACAGCTGTTTATATTTGTAAATACAAGATAATTGATGTGACAGTATTTAACCCCTTTAATTACAAGGTAACTGTTGTGACAATGTTTAACAACTGTAACTAAAAGCTAACTGTTGTGACATTGTTTAACTGCTGTTACCACCAGCTGGGTGTTGCGACAGTGTTTAACCGCTGTTAATATTTGTAAATACAAGATAATTGTTGTGACAGTATTTAACCTCTTTAACTACAAGGTAACTGTTGTGACATTGTTTAAAAGCTGTTCATCTGGTGGATCCCAACTCCTCGGGAAAATAGTTTTGACTGTTGACTGATAAGGCATGAAACAACTTTATACTAAAACCTATCTGTTTAGACAGTGTCTAACAGTTGTTACTGTAAGCTAACTGTTGTGACAGTGTTTAACAGTTGTAACTGTAAGCTCATTGTTGTGACAGTGTTTAACAGTTGTTACTGTAAGCTAACTGTTGTGACAGTATTTAACAACGGTAACTACATGCTCACTGTTGTGACAGTGTGTAACCGCTTTTACTACAAGCTAACTGTTGTGACAGTGTTTAACAGTTGTTACTGTAAGCTAACTATTGTGACAGTATTTAACAACGGTAACTACATGCTCACTGTTGTGACAGTGTTTAACCGCTTTTACTACAAGCTAACTATTGTGACAGTATTTAACAGTTGTTACTGTAAGCTAACTGTTGTGACAGTGTTTAACAACTATGGCTACAAGCTTACTTTTGTGATATTGCATTAACAAGTTTGTGCTATGTATTTTTTGCAGATATGTTAACTTTGTCTATAACTATTTGTCGTATTCAATAGCGTAATGGTCATCCATCCTGTAAGCTAGAAGAGTCATATCACATACAGCTGTAAAGAGATGTAACACATGCATGTTTTAATTTTATATCATATAAGTACACAACATATCATATTAATACATTACGTGTGAAGAGCAAAATATTGCTACTGGTGCATACAGGTTTTACTGAAGGAGGATGAATATTTATCTGAACGAGAATCCCCCTGTATACTGTCACTATACAGTACATCAGGTGTAAGGAGGACACGGTTTGCTACTCAAGTGTGAAACACAGATAGTATCGCTTTCCCCTGATGAACATCGGCAATGAACTCTACATGACACTCATAAATTACCAGGTAGGACGAAGGCAGATCCGTATCCGGTTACTATTTGTTGTGTGGTACCATTGTTGCTCTGCCGTCTAGCCTATTTCTACCCCTTCACCTGAGACAGAATGTGAAAATGATCACCTTTAAAGTCAATAACGTTTCTTCCTTGCTGGTATGTAGTAATAAAAATACTATCAATAAAATTCAGCCAGGTTAGTATTCAAACAATCAAAGTTGGAGAAGTACAACTCAAGGTCATTGACAATAGATTTTTGTGTTTACAACTGGGGAGAAGAATTTCTATAAATTCCTGCTTGGAATGCGGAAAGGGTAATGACATTTTTCCATACGCCTGACAACTGGCTTTTAGATCTCAGTTTTATAGCTTTTATAGTTATATGAATCACCATAAGATCAATTCACGGGAAACATAAAAAAGTTCAATAGTAAAAACGTTATTAAAACATGTTACACTACTTTATAAATGCTATGTGACGAGCGTAATTGCCCTCGACGCTTCATTAACCCTTTCACCCCCATGTAACTTTAGTAGACTCTACGAGGCATTGGTATTGATGAGTCCATTATGGTCTACAGTGGTGAAAGGGTTAACTACATTATTGAAAGTGATGGGGATGACAAAGCCAATCTACAAAAGATAAATGTACATAAAAAAGAAGCCAAACTTGTTTTTATCATATTTTAAGAATAACACAGGGGGGGGGGGGTCAAAGTTTATTTCCAATTTATTTGCCTAAAGGGACAATCAATAATGAAAAATAATAATCTCTGTAGCATACGTACCATCATTTCTATCAGTGTTTCACAGATGCTATGTGAGGATCGTTTTGAATAATCATATACATGTATTTACCATTGGTTGATTAATATGTTTGATGCCTTTTATTTTACTTATCATCTTTTTCGTATTTGTGAGGTATTCTTGTTATCGTTAGTTAAACACACGTATGGCAATGCGACAAGAGAGTACCGAAGTGTCAAACTCTTCAAACTCAAATTTTATCAAACTCGGAAAAATATGAACAAAGGAAAATTTTACATTGAAACTTTGAACAATTCGAAAGAGAAGAGGAACAGGGTCCGTGTTCATGGAACTGCTCTGATGCTTAATCTCAAACCCTGTGCTCAATCCAGATTTCTTGTTCCGGTGATAAATTTATATATAATCACAATTCGTCAATGTTTTGGAGGAGCTGTGGAGTTTTGGAAATATACCAAGTCGAGTGCCATCTTTAATACTTATACGTGAAATGTTTACCCTCTAACATGTACATGATTTGAGTATGTTTCAAGAAGTTGGGTTGAGCATACAATCTATCCTTGAGTATGAGGGGGAACTTCATGAATACGGTCTCAAGTGTTCCCCGAAGGTACGCGTCTTTTGTATCGACATCAGCAATGTACATCTATCTCAGATCTAAGTAATGTCTCGTGATATATCGCCAAAAATAATAGGGAAGACAGAGCAGAGAGATAAAGACCCAACGTATTACAATGGAGGCTATAGTGACCAATTATGGTTTCTTTAATGTCCCCAACGCAACAGAAACAAAAGAAAAAGAAAACAATTCTGCAGGTGGATGGGGGCAATAGTCGTCTTGAATTCATGTGCTTATATGCTACAACATCAGGTTATGTTTACATCGCATCTTTAATTCTGGTTGTAATTGACCAACGTAGTGTCATACTTTTTTCTTTGAATTTCTTTACTGAGCGATGCTTACTGTGCGACTGTTGTTTATTGTAGGAACGCTGAGTTGTATTTCTTTTTCTTTTTATCCAGCATTCGGCACGACAGAGATACAGGCAAAAGGCGGTGTGGTCCAAGCCGTGGGTGACATGAACATATTCCCAACGTCAGCACAGTCCGAATACGAGAAAGTATATTGTACGTATCTCAAACAGTATTTCCTATATGTATGTTTTGTTCTTGTCCCTACTTGTTCACCCTCAGTAGCAGACTGAAATGTTCTAGTTTGATCTCCGCAAAAGTTTAATTAACGTACTTAAGGGAGGTAAACTTTATCTTGGGACTACATGCTTACAGCACTTGTAGCTGTGGTTACTTGTATAGTAAAGAGAAGTACTCTGGACATGCCTGTCTGAACGTTTTGTTTGTTGCCTACTCTTCGTCGTTATCTGAGTAGAGTTAGCGGTATATATGCGACAAACATCATTATGATTTTCACAAAGTAGTTCTTTACTACCCCCTTCTTATAATTGTAGTTCTGGAGTATACACTTCCGTCGGTATATTGCCTTTCTCGCTGGTTCCTGATATCAATCAAATGTTTTCTAGCTCTACATACAGATCCTTCTCTCTCTTATTCGGTCATGTAAGATAACCATGCTTGCTGAGTCTAACTTACATGGGCTCATCACATCGCGTAGTAATACAAACACTAAGGGGAGCAACTCCGATGGACAAGTAATGTTCGCCCGGCTCTGTATTCATTAATTGAATCTATAATTTCATATATATTAATTAATTACATGATCAGTCATGAGTTAAAAATTTGACAGCAAAAACATTTTTTTTTTTTTTATATTCAACTAGGAACTATATTTTTCTGCGCACTAAATGAGATGTACAGGAAGTAGCGATGAGGTTCAAAGACGGCGCTTAGAAAATTATCATGGAAATGTGTTGTTTTTATGCGTGTAACAATGTTGCGGTTTGAGGGTATGGAGAATTCATTTCTACTGCTATTTTGTTTTTAAACCACTGAAAAAGTATCTAAAAGCTGTAAGATAGCGACCGCCTGTGTGCATTGAGAGGTGAAGTTTTTGTTTTTAATGGTAGATATGAGAGAAAATCACTCTTTCATATGTAACGGTAGGTGGATAGAGAATCCTCCCTCGGGAATCATAATTAGGGTAAAACGATAAATAAACACCTTATCCGAAAAATACATTTAAGATTTACACAATCAAGGCGGGTAGTATTTTTCATTGCTTTTTAGCCGCATGTTTAATTAATTAGTTTCCCCCTCCAACAGAAAAAAACATAGTATAAGAACTAATTTAATTGTTTTCATTTCCAGGGCGGGCATCAACTCTGGTGCCAACGAATTATACAGAGGTGGTCAAAAGTTTTGAGACTAACTTGGCCATCGCACCGTCTCGCAGTACTTCAAATGACAATTTCGTTAATTCCTTAGAGTGTGACATCAAAAGAGCGAATGTTGTAGCCTGCCTGAAGATGTTCCCGGTAACCCCTACGTCAAGGTACGAACGAATGTACTGTATATCAAGCGCTCTAATCAGAAAGAAGACGAACAACCAATACTCTTGCAGCTGCGAGACGTGTACCCCGGATGTCCACTGTTGGCTGCCGTGTCAGACACTGGCCAAGTTTGGCATGGCTCCAGACAAGGACTGCTTCTGTACTCCAGTGACAGGAGGAGATGGGGAAGGCCCAGTCCCGACATGGTGCCGGAGCCCCCAAGGACAGCCAGAGTTCTTCACGGAATGTCACAGCCCATTGTTTTCATACACATGTGAATTATATAAAAATTTCTTTGAAAATGGATTCAGCCTCACACGTGATCACTACACAATTTTTAAGTCGTTATCATGTAAAGGAAAAACCACTGAAAAATTACTGATATCGTGCCTCAGTAATGCTCTTGTACAAATTGTGAAAAACAGATCTGTGGCTTGTGCTCATCCTTATAAAGACGTCACTTCCTGTTTAGACACCTTCCGCAAGACAATGAGTATATCTGTGGACCCAGTATGTCAACAAGCGTTACAATCCTGGGACCAAATGTCCCCAAATAGCTTCCAAATGTCTAACGTTGATTTTGAAAAGGAACTCTCTCCAGTGCGGTTTAGTGTTATGGAATGCTTGAAGGTTTTGTTATAGCATGTAGTACGAGGGAAGGTTAATGTCAGAAGTTTTAAGTCGTAACTTGCGCTGTTCTCCATTTTATGAACTTCTAACCGATATTGTGTTCATATATTTAAACAATCTATTTCATGTCATTACTTTACGTTCAGTATCAGAAATAACAATTAAAATTCGGCGATGTTTTCGTAAAGTTAACTTATGCGCTTAACAAAAAGAAACAGATTTAAATAGGTTGGCTGTACCACCCTTCTTGAATAGCGTTTTTGAATTGTTAGTAGCAGGATGCTATTTTACACAGTGGCTGACACCTTTTGGAAACATCTGTCGGTGTGGGATTTTGGGACAGACAGCAGGAATTCTTGTTCTGACCTCACTGATTGTGGTGACTGACAGAAGGTAATAAGTTCTTTCAAATACTGTTCCATTTAGAGTGTTGCGTATATCGTCATGGTCTTGTACTGTAACACATGCAGCCTATGGGGTATATGCAATACTGATGTTATGCTCTTTGTTTTGAGTAAGGTAAACAATCTAGGATCAGAAGTATTCTGAACTCTCTGGGGACAAATTGTGGCACTGTAATAGCGAGAGCTGAACACATTATGAAGCAATGTTTACATTACAGCAAACGTGTAGCCGAGGTAAAACCTGTTGACATTCCATACATGTTCCTTCAATATATTACTTACTAACACGACAGTCGCGTGACTGTTATATAATTCGGATGTCAGAAATAAAAAAAAATTCGCGTGTTGAAATATAATCAGAGCAGCGAGTGCGATCGTTGACGGGACTGAATACATTAATAGGCGTGTCTGTCGACAGGATTTGTTTTCATCATTCAAAACGAACGGGTATGTAGCAAAATGTTTGTTCTTTGAAACGAGTTGGCTAAGTGTCATTGGAGAGCACAAGTGTTGTCAATTTCAAAGTAATCATGAGCTACAATATGAGGGTGTTCTCAGTTTCCTCACTTTTTAGGGAACAAAGAAAAGTGTTGATATAGGAAGACAATGGCAAACCAATTAAGGTATGTTTCAAACTTACCCCACAGGTATAACTTACCTGTGTGAAAGTTACCTGTCTGACTTGTAGCTTTTCTGTGTATGTGATATGTAAGGTATTTGTTGGATATATATTTTAGAAGTTTTAATAAATTTTGAGCGGTATGAAATTGATGAAAAAAGATAATAAATAAACACCTAATTGTCTGTTTATCAAACTTTAGGTTGTTAATTTATGTGATACGGAAGGTGGGTTTTTTTTGGGGGGGGGGGGGGGGGG
>NW_018408339.1:11488-16861 GCF_002113885.1 Mizuhopecten yessoensis | reverse complement strand
TGCGCGACGTAGGCTCCGCGTGTAGCGAGCCTGTACATGTGTCTAAAACTTTCTACCGAAGCTGAAAAGTAGTTTTTGATGAAGTTAATGATGTTGTCTATCATCACTGGAAGTTAAATGCCACCCAAAAAGAAAGCAAAAGCTGAAAAGAAGAAAGAAAGTAACAACAAAGGAAATCAAGGTCAGTCATTGAACAGTGTGCTAAGTCACGACAGTGTTACGTGTTTTTCGAGCTCGTACTCGGGCCAGGTTAGCATGAGCGAGCAACAATTCTACCCAGCCCCTAGTCCACAACCACCACAGTTTTTCAATGCTGCTAGTCCGCCTCAATTTATGAATATGAATTATCATAACCTTCAGTCCCCGACTATGGTGTACCCCGTGCACGGACCACCCAACGTTAACCCCACCATGCATGCATATATAGAAGCTACCCCTAGCTGGGCCCAGGCACTAATTCTTAAAGTAGACGAGATGAAAGACAAATTAAGTAAATTGGATGTCATTGAAAAGTCACTCGTCGACGTTAAAAAGGATGTTAAAAATCTCAATGATAGGGTGACCGAAGTTGAAAAAAGGCAACAGTTCATAAGTAAAAAATACGAGGATAACAGAAAAGGAGGGAATGACGTCGGTAAGGATGTTGAAAAGTTGAAGAAGGTTTTGGATTCGACTATCGAACGATATCACAACTTGTCGGACACAGTGGTTGATATAGAATCGAGAGCCTTCAAGGACACTCTGATTTTCTTCGGGGTACCCGAGGGGGCGCTCAACGACGAGGACGATAACAAGATGGAGGAGAGCAGTCAGGCGGACGTACATGTAACAGGGAGCGGGGCGATGAACAGGGACAGCGGTCAACGAAGGGTTGAAGACTGTGTGAAACGAGTAACCAATATATGTCGCGATAAATTACAAATTCGTGAGGAGTTATTTCTGATTGAAGCACAACGTATGGGTCCTAAATCTTCCGAGAGAATCCGTCCAATTAAAGTGAAATTTCAATCATTCGCGCAACGCGAGGTGGTTAGGAAAAGCTCTAAATATCTGAAAGGAAGTGCTATTTATATCAACGAACAGTTCCCCAAGTGTGTCCAGGAGTCCAGGAGAAAGTTGTGGCCTGTGTGTAAGAAGGCGCGTGCCGACAACAAGCGAGCGGTCCTGGTGAGGGACAAGCTGTATATAGATGGGGAGTTGTACACGGGGCACGGGTCACCATCATCAGCAGCAGCACCTCCCAAAGGGCCGGGCAAACGTACTACAGGTGACAGTAAATAGGACCACGCAGAGAATGGTCAACTACGGACAATATCGTGGAATGTCAATGGAGGTCTAGGTACAAAAATAACTGATCCAGTATTTACAAACTATATTTCAACATATGATATCATTGTTCTAACTGAATGTTGGATACCGAATGATTATAACTTAGATATTAATGGCTTCTATTCTATGTGTATACCAAGAACATTGTCAAACCATACACAAGGGGGTGGTATCGTTGTTTTAATACGAGAAAAATATAAAGAGTATATTACAATTGTTAAAACTTTGTATGATTCAGTTGTATGGTTAAGATTAGACAAAGTAATGTTTGAACATAGTAAAGATGTTTTTATGGCAGGAGTTTATATCCCGCCCAGTAGATCAAATTATTATGCACAATATAATTGTGATTTATTTTTTGAAATTGAAACCTCTATAGCCGAGTACTCAAACTTAGGTGAGGTCATTTTGATTGGAGATTTTAATAGTAGAACTCGAAACGATGATGATTTTATTGAAAACGATGATTTGGTTAAAAATTTGCAACAAAATGTACGTAACTTTTTCAATTATGAAAATGATGTTAGTATGGATAAACGTATTAACCCAGACAATGTCCGCAATGAATATGGTACAAGACTATTGAATTTGTGTAAAGCTACAGGACTGAGGATACTGAATGGCAGAGACCCAGAAAAGTTTTCAAATGATTTTACATTCAATGGTACAAATGGCATGAGCACAATTGATTATCTTATAGCGAATCCTGTACTTTTCCCGCATATTAAAACTTTCATTGTATGTAACTTCACTGAATATTCTGACCACGCCCCCCTACACGTTGAACTACGAGTGAGGGTATCGCGGGACGCGCCCATCACAGTCGAGTCAACTGGTGTAAGTAGACCAACATATAAATGGAATGAACAATATAAAGAACAATGCTTAGTTGCAATCAGGGAAAATATAGACAAGATTAATCAGGTTGCAACTATTGACGGGGAGACAACACAAGAGGCCATAAATTCCAGTGTTTACAAATTCACGCATGAACTCTTACAAATACTATCACCGTTTATTACGAGGTCACGCGGGGCATCACGTGACAGCGCGACAAGGTCACCAGCCGAATCCATTCCACGTGCACGAGTTCGACAAGATAATAAGCCCTGGTTCGACAGGCAGTTGCGTGCTTTGAGGGGAGAATACCTGACTGCATTGAATAATTTTAACAGAAATAAATGTGATGAAACTCATGATCTTTTAATACGGNTTTCCCGCATATTAAAACTTTCATTGTATGTAACTTCACTGAATATTCTGACCACGCCCCCCTACACGTTGAACTTACGAGTGAGGATATCGCGGGACGCGCCTATCACAGTCAAGTCAACTGGTGTAAGTAGATCAACATATGAATGGAATGAACAATATAAAGAACAATGCTTAGTTGCAATCAGGGAAAATATAGACAAGATTAATCAGGTTGCAACTATTGACGGGGAGACAACACAAGAGGCCATAAATTCCAGTGTTTACAAATTCACGCATGAACTCTTACAAATACTATCACCGTTTATTACGAGGTCACGCGGGGCATCACGTGACAGCGCGACAAGGTCACCAGACGAATCCATTCCACGTGCACGAGTTCGACAAGATAATAAGCCCTGGTTCGACAGGCAGTTGCGTGCTTTGAGGGGAGAATACCTGACTGCATTGAATAATTTTAACAGAAATAAATGTGATGAAACCCATGATCTTTTAATACGAAGGAAACGGGAATACAAACGTTCTGAAGCCGCATGTAAAAGGCAATATAGGAAGGTCGAGGGAGATATGATGGAACACTTACAGAAAACCAATCCACGTTATTTTTATAAAAAATTCTCAAGTACAAAATCCACTGTTTCAAATGTGTCGTTGGATGAATTTTTTAATCACTTCAAGGAGGTAGCCACGAATCTCGACCCGCCGGATAATGATTACCTAGAAGGAAATGTTGATAGGAACACTGTGTTTGATGAACTTGACCGTAGTATATCTACAGACGAAATTAAATGTGCTATCAAGCGTCTAAAACGAGAAAAAAGCGCATGGTTTAGATAGGTTACTAAACGAATATTTTATTGAAGCTCGTGACATTTTACTACAAGCCTTACATACTATTTTTAATAATGTATTTAACTCTGGATGTTTCCCTGAAGAATGGTCTAAAGCGGTGATGGTCCCGGTGTTTAAAAAAGGTGATAAAAACGATCCTAATAATTATCGTGGAATAAGTCTCCTGAGCTGTATGGCGAAACTTTTTACATCTGTACTGAATAAAAGACTAGTAGACTGGTCGGAGTCGAATGACATTATCACAGATGCACAGTTTGGTTTTCTTCCTGGAACAAGTACGGTTGACGCCATTTTCGCGCTTCATGCCATTATTACAAAATCTCTAAATGATAGTAAACGTTTATATTGTTGTTTTGTTGACTATAAGAAAGCGTTCGACTCCGTCGATCGTTGTAAATTGTGGTATAAATTGTCAAAATTAGGAGTTCGAGGAAGGCTGTTATCAATTTTGAAAGCCATGTATAAAAAAGTTAAGACATGTGTCTCATCTAAGGGAAGATGTTCCGATTTTTTTGCAAACAACATGGGTCTCGCCCAAGGGGAAATTTTATCCCCAATTATGTTTTCAATGTATGTAAATGACTTTGAAAATGACTTTATTGCTAACGGTGTTAAACCGTATGATTTTGGAGAACTCAGTCTCTTTTTATTAATGTATGCGGATGATTTGGTGCTACTTGCAGAATCAGCCAATGAGCTACAGAATATGTTAAATAGTTTGTCTATATATGCGAACTCATGGAAATTGACCGTTAATACGGCAAAAACTAAGATTGTTGTCTTTAGAAATGGAGGCCGCTTACGAAATAACGAGGAATGGTTCTTCGATAGAAAAAAAATAGAAGTCGTTGAACAGTTTACTTATCTAGGTATTGATTTTAAATGGAACAATAAATTTAATATTGTACAAAAGCAATTATCCGGGCAAGGTCGAAAGTCAGTATTTGCCTTATATACAAAATGTAAAAATATGAATTTAAACTGCCATACTTTGATTAAACTTTTTGACACATATGTTACCAGTATACTGTGTTACGCATCTGAGGTATGGGGCTCGTGCAAAGGCATAGATATTGAGAAAGTTCACCTGGAATTTTGCAAAAGGATATTATGTGTTAAGAAGTCAACATGTAATGTAATGATCTATTTTGAATTGGGTAGATTTCCGATTGTACATACCAGACACTATAATTTAATTAAGTACTGGTTCAAGCTTTTAAATACTAAGAACTGTGTTCTTAAAACTGCCTATGATGAACTCATGTATATGCCAAAGCGAAATACTGTTTTTAATTGGGTAACTTTTGTGAAAGACAAACTTTTTTCACTCGGTCTTGGCGAAGTGTGGCTGAATCAAAATAATGTGAACTCGTCTGAAGCCCTGCCAATTATTAAACAGAGAATCTTTGATAACGCACGGCAAGAATTGTTTGAATTATTAGAGAATTCCTCGAAATGTTTTTTGTATAGACATTTAGTTGATAATTTAACATTACAACAATATTTATGTAAATATATTCCAAAGCGAAATAGAATTGCTCTAACTAGGTTACGTTTATCAGCGCATACGCTGTATATTGAAACTGGGAGATATCGAAACATTGTAAGAAATGAACGTATATGCAGAATTTGTAACTCTGAAGATATTGAAGACGAATACCATTTTTTGTTCATTTGTCCATTTTATCAAGTTTTAAGAGAAAGACGTATAAAATTGTACTACTGGAAAAAACCATCTGTTTTCAAGCTGATTCAATTATTAAGCACAACGAACGTTAAAGAATTAACTATGTTAAGTAAATATATATATGATGCCACCCAGTTGAGGAATAGCATGATATAATGTTAAAATATATGTTACTACATGCATTTTTTGTCCATTCTCCACTGCGTTTTTGCAGTGTCTGCCACTGTATTTATATGTATTGTGTACATACTGATGAGCTGTAAAGCTCAAAGTCAATAAATGAATTTGAATGA
>NW_018408339.1:6581-11220 GCF_002113885.1 Mizuhopecten yessoensis | reverse complement strand
GGGGGGGGGGGAGGGGGGAGTATAAATTAATAGAATAAAATAAGAAACACTTAAATGTCTGTTTATAAAATGTTAGGTTAATATTTAAAATTCATTTATGTATATACACATGATACGTCATACAAGATGTACAATACAGATATAACAAATTAACAAATGATTACTAAATAGTAAGAATTTACCTTCAAATATATCAATACTGATACAGAACATTTCATTTACATTACACGTTTTAAGCCACCAAATACAAGACAAACTAAACTATGTACCTAAAGAGCTATGACGTAAAACTGCCCATATTTCCCCAAGTCGGCATTTATGAATACGGGAAAAAATAACGAGTAAATAATTTCTAGTAGCACAAATGCATTGAAAAGATATCAAACCAATTGAATATGAATTTTTTAACTGCTGATATATCAGGTATTGTTAATACAATACTGTAAATATAGCCATATTCACTATATCTATGAATGTAATGGGGTTTTCAAGACTTAAAAAAGTACTTTCATCACTTTCCCATCCGAGGACCAACTTTTGATTTTTTTTTTGATTCCGTGATGTTATATGCAGAAATAAATCGTATAACAGTTTAGTGCTCAAAATAACGAAAAACATGGTTGATCAAGTTTCTCAAAACTGTTTCTTGGGTTAAAACAGATTGTATTTCCATATTAGTGTAGCCGAATGTTTAACGCAATATACTTTTGACCAGAAGAAGTGAACGGTGCAAGTTCGAATCCACGTTCAGATTAACTTTTTTTTTCATTTAGGCATGCAATCTGTTTTTCTTAATTAAGTAATGTAATATTTTTCAAATCAATAGAACATTATATTGATATTTTAATAACATACATATTGATTTATCTTCTATGGATTCATGTCATCAAATTCCTGCACACGTGGACAGTACAGCTACGCTTTATAGATAATACATCATTTTAAATCATAGTAATTTTATTTATTATTTAAACGCAAACAAACAATGCCGAAATACAAAATATGTGGGATTGCTACGTCATAATAAAAAAGGCCAAGCAAAAAAGCAACATTCTTATTAGGTATTTAGGCATCTTATTAAATGTTACAATAATAAAGAAAAGTTCCATTTTATAACTATTTATATTATTATATTAATAATATGTTTAAAGTATAAAATGATTACAAAATAAAATAACACATTTCATTTTATTATGTCATATCAGCAGCACAAGGACTACAGAATGGATATATTTAATATATATATGTATATATATAACCAATATGGAAATATTTTAAATTCACTTTTGCTAATGAAAATTTGAAAGTCTTATATGATGTATTATTATATTATATATGATCAGCTTTCAGCTTAGATAGAACACCACCCTACTAGATATACTGTGTTAATACTACTCAGAAATAGACTATTCCGTCTTTGCGTATTGCAGAGTTATCTTCTCTTGGGAGCAGGTATTGATTGTTACGTCATTGGTTTGTGTGAGAAAATTACGTCGTTTTCTCAAAAATTGATGACGGTACTCTCACAAACAAGTGACGTAACAATTAATCCCTGCTCCCAAGAGAAGATAACCCTGCAATATGCAAAGACGGAATAGTCATTCTAACAACATTCTTACCCCCATGTTATTTTAAAAAGTGGGGGAACTGAGAACAAGCCATTTATATAAAAGCAACATTCATGTCATATTCTCGCCCTTGTTGAAATACTTAAAAGCAAAGCATAATACCTTTCAAAATATATAGTAAAAGTTTTTGATTTTTTTTTACATATGAAGTATGAACGTTAATTGTACAAATCTTAAATAAGTTATGTCAGTTGTACTAAAAAAAATCTTAGTTTTTTTATAATGATAAACCAGTTACATTTGTATTTTAAATAAACGACAAAATACAACATACATGAGATCAAAGAAATATTTGTATGGCATTTTTAGACATAAAAATCTACATAAATCCGATCGAATATGTAACAAATGCTACAATTCGAAAACAAATATGCTGATGGTGCTCGCTAATTACCTAGAACATGCAAATACAGTTTATCTGAAAAATAAATCATATCTATGTCCACATTTAATATAAAATATCACATAATAAAGTTATGTCACCCTGCATTAAAACACTACGTATATTTTGACATTTCGTTGTGTACATTCTCCTGGCTGGATAGAGACATTAATCTGATATTTGCGAGTCTGCCAGGATCTGTTATCAACATTCTGTATAGACACGCCGCCATTCTAATATATGTGATGGTTATATATTATTACCAGGATGTTTGGTTACAAATAACTTCTTTTTTCTCTCTCTCCGCCTTTTTGATTCGGCGCTTCAAAGTATAAACAACGCGTAGAGATCTGAGTTGACATGACTGGCTTTTTCTAGATAATTTTTAAAAGTAATTTGGCCTACTCTGTGAAAAATATAAACTAAAGCATTTTATGGGTTTATATATTTATTAAATATTTTGCACATAGAACTATATTTTGTAACGTAACAGGACCCATATCAAGTATTGTCAGCTTAATGTGTCGCTTAGCGTTCTAGGATAGGTTTTTGTTGATAAATAATGTAATGATCTGAATAGTTAACAGTTTCTGCAATAATACCAGATATATTTCACTGAGAAAGGAAACATTACAAAATTGCCTAGAATTTGTTTGTTCGTTTGATGTGCGTATTGTTTTTTGTCAAATTAAATTGCCTTTACATGAAAACTGACTTTTGTTTCTAATGTTTCATTTATACATATAAGTAGTTGTTGTTATTGATTGGGGGAGATACGTTCATTGTTATACAGAGGTCTTGTTTAAACCCAAGCAAGGTTCACCGACGTTAATCGTTATTCACATCGATACATGTTACTTGAATATAAATTACTGTAACATCAAAGTCATGTGATTTTATCATTTAACCACGGCTGTCCAAAGTATGTAATTTCAAGCTGATAGAGGTTTAAAGTATCGAGTTTCGTCTACCTGTCCCATTATTGTTTGACAGTATAGAAATACAATAATAGTCTGTCCTTCTCATCTCGACGGTTCTGGTATACTTTAAGATATAAATAAATTGAAAGTGTGCAAGCGCAAACGCTGCTGACAACAATACTAGGCGTTTCTGTTCCCTAAATGCTAGGCGTGGCTGTTGACAGGAGAGCGGTGCCTAATAGTCTGTACCAGTAATGCGACCGGGGTAATATTATAAACTGATACTGATCGAAAAAAAAAATGGAAAAAAATCTGTGATATTTCTGAAACTTGATAGAATACATGAATAATATGATTCAAAATAAGAAGTAACTGCTGTAGTTACACAAGCGTCACCTTGATCTCTAATTTTACGGCAAAGGGGGTGTTCTATGCAATTTTGACCAAAGGGAAGTGTTCTAGTTAAACGTGACCTAAGGAAATATCTAAATCTTGACCAAGGGAAGTGTTCTAGTAAAATGTGACCCTAGAAAGTATCGTAGGAAATCTTGACCAAGGGAAGTGTTCTAGTAAACCGCGACATAAGAAAATATATAAATCTTGACCAAGGGAAGTGTTCTAATAAAATGCGACCTAAGGAAATATTTAAATCTTAACCAAGGGAAGTGTTCTAGTAAAACGCGACCTAAGGAAAAAACTAAATCTTGACCAAGGGAAGTGTTCTAATAAAATGCGACCTAAGGAAATATCTAAATCTTGACCAACTGAAGGTTTCTAGTAAAACGCGACCTAAGGAAATATCTAAATCTTGACCAAGGTAAGTGTTCTAGTAAAACGTGACCCTAGAAAGTATCGTAGGAAATCTTGACCAATGGAAGTGGTCTAGTAAACCGCAACTTAGGAAATATCTAAATCTTGACCAAGGGAAGTGTTCTAGTAAAACGCAACTTAAGGAAATATTTAAATCTTGACCAAGGGAAGTGTTCTAGTAAACCGCGACATAAGGAAATATCAAAATCTTGACCAAGGGAAGTTTTCTAGTAAACTGCGACCTCAGGAAATATCTAAATCTTGACCAAGGGAAGTGTTCTAGTAAAACGCGACCTAAGGAAATACATAAATTTTGACCAAGGGAAGTGTTCTAGTAAACCGCAACCTAAGGAAATATATAAATCTTGACCTTGGGAAGTGTTCTAGTAAACCACGACCTAAGGAAATATCTAAATCTTGACCAAGGGAAGTGTTCTTGTTAACCGCGACCTAAGGAAATATTTAAATCTTGACCAAGGGAAGTGTTCTAGTTAATCGCGACCTAAGGAAATATATAAATCTTGACCAAGGGAAGTGTTCTAGTAGAACGCGATCTAAGGATATATATAAATCTTGACCAAGGGAAGTGTTCGCATCCGCGACCTAAGGAAAAATCTAAATCTTGACCAAGGGAAGTGGTCTAGGCGACCTAAGGAAATATCTAAATCCTGACCAAGGGAAGTGTTCTAGCAGAACGCAATCTAAGGACATATATAAATCTTTACCAAGGGAAGTGTTCTAGTAGAAAGCGATCTAAGGATATATATAAATCTTGACCAAGGGAAGTGTTCGCATCCGCGACCTAAGGAAATATCTAAATCTTGACCAAGGGAAGTGTTCTAGTAAACCGCGACCTAAGGAAATATCTAAATCTTGACCAAGGGAAGTGTTCTAGTAGA
>NW_018408339.1:4509-6535 GCF_002113885.1 Mizuhopecten yessoensis | reverse complement strand
TAAATCTTGACCAAGGGAAGTGTTCTAGTAAACCGCGACCTAAGGAAATGTCTAAATCTTGACCAAGGGAAGTGTTCTAGTAGAACGCGATCTAAGGATATATATAAATCTTGACCAAGGGAAGTGTTCTAGTAAACCGCAACATAAGGAAATATATAAATCTTGACCAAGGGAAGTGTTCTAGTAGAACGCGATCTAAGGATATATATAAATCTTGACCAAGGGAAGTGTTCTAGTAAACCGCGACCTAAGGAAATATCTAAATCTTGACCAAGGGAAGTGTTCTAGTAAACCGCGACCTAAGGAAATATCTAAATCTTGACCAAGGGAAGTGTTCTAGTACAACGCGATCTAAGGAAATATATAAATCTTGACAAAGGGAAGTGTTCTAGTAAACTGCGACCTAAGGATATATATAAATCTTGACCAAGGGGAGTATTCTAGTAAACCGCGACCTAAGAATATATATAAATCTTGACCAAGGGAAGTTTTCTAGTAAACCGCGACCTAAGGATATATATAAATCTTGACCAAGGGAAGTGTTCTAGTAAACCGCGACCTAAGTAAATATCAAAACCTTGACCAAGGGGAGTGTTCTAGTAAAACTCGACCTAAGGAAATATATAAATCCCTACCAAGGGAAGTGTTCTAGTAAACCGCAACCTAAGGAAATATATAAATCTTGACCAAGGGAAGTTTTCTAGTAAACCGCGACCTAAGAATATATATAAATCTTGACCAAGGGGAGTATTCTAGTAAACCGCGACCTAAGGATATATACAAATCTTGACCAAGGGAAGTTTTCTAGTAAACCGCGACCTAAGAATATATATAAATCTTGACCAAGGAAAGTGTTCTAGTAAACCGCAACCTAAGGAAATATATAAATCTTGACCAAGGGAAGTGTTCTAGTAGTACGCGATCTAAGGATATGGATAAATCTTGAACAAGGGAAGTGTTCTAGTAAACCGCGACCTAAGGATATATACAAATCTTGACCAAGGAAAATGTTCTAGTAAACCGCGATCTAAGGAAATATCAAAATCTTGAACAAAGGAAGTGTTCTAGTAGAAGGCAATCTAAGGAAATATCTAAATCTTGACAAAGGGAAGTGTTCTAGTAGTACGCGATCTAAGGATATGGATAAATCTTGACCAAGGGAAGTGTTCTAGTAAACCGCGACCTAAGGAAATATCTAAATCTTGACCAAAGGAAGTGTTCTAGTAGAAGGCAATCTAAGGAAAATTATAAATCTTAACCAAGGGAATGTTCTAGTAAACTGCGACCTAAGGAAATATCTAAATCATTACCAAGGGAAGTGTTCTAGTAGAATGCAATCTATGGATATATATAAATCTTGACCAAGGGAAGTGTTCGCATCCGCGACCTAAGGAAAAATCTAAATCTTGACCAAGGGAAGTGGTCTAGTAAAACGCAACTTAAGGAAATATTTAAATCTTGACCAAGGGAAGTGTTCTAATCAACCGCGACATAAGGAAATATCCAAATCTTGACCAAGGGAAGTTTTCTAGGAAACCGCGACCTCAGGAAATATCTAAATCTTGACCGGGGGAAGTGTTCTAGTAAAACGCGACCTAAGGAAATACATAAATTTTGACCAAGGGAAGTGTTCTAGTAAACCGCAACCTAAGGAAATATATAAATCTTGACCTAGGGAAGTGTTCTAGTAAACCGCAACCTAATGAAATATCTAAATCTTGACCAAGGGAAGTGTTCTAGTTAATCGCGACCTAAGGAAATATATAAATCTTGACCAAGGGAAGTGTTCTAGAAGAACGCGATCTAAGGAAATATATATAAATCTTGACCAAGGAAAGTGTTCTAGTAAACCCCGACCTAGGGATATATATATATTGACAAAGAGACGTGTTCTAGTAAACCGCGACCTAAGGAAATATCTAAATCCTGACCAAGGGAAGTGTTCTAGTAGAACGCAATCTAAGGAAATATATAAATCTTTACCAAGGGAAGTGTTCTAGTAAACTGCGACCTAAGGAAATATCTT
>NW_018408339.1:0-1125 GCF_002113885.1 Mizuhopecten yessoensis | reverse complement strand
AGTAAACCGCGACCTAAGGATATATATAAATCTTGACCTAGGGAATTGTTCTAGTAAACAGCGACCTAAGGAAATATCTAAATCTTGACCGAGGAAGTGTTCTAGTAGATCGCGATCTAAGGATATATCAAAATCTTGACCAAGGGAGGTGTTCTAGTAAACCGCGACCTAAGGAAATATCTAAATCTTGAACAAGGGCAGTGTTTTAGTAGAACGATATCTAAGGAAATATATAAATCTTAACCAAGGGAAGTGTTCTAGTAAACCGCGACCTAAGGAAAAACCTAAATCTTGACCAAGGGAAGTGTTCTAGTAAACCGCGACCGAAGGAAATATCTAAATCTTGAACAAGGGAAGTGTTTTAGTAGAACGATATCTAAGGAAATATATAAATCTTAACCAAGGGAAGTGTTCTAGTAAACCGCGACCTAAGGAAAAAACTAAATCTTGACCAAGGGAAGTGTTCTAGTAAACCGCGACCTAAGGAAATATCTAAATCTTGACCAATGGAAGTGTTCTAGTAGAACGCGATCTAAGGATATATATAAATCTTGACCAAGGGAAGTGTTCTAGTCAACCGCGACATGAGGAAATATATAAATCTGGACCAAGGGAAGTGTTCTAGTAAACTGCGACCTATAGATATATATAAATCTTGACCAAGGGAAGTGTTGTAGTAATCTGCGACCTAAGGAAATATCTAAATCCTGACCAAGTGAAGTGTTCCAGTAGAACGCGATCTAAGGAAATATATAAATCTTAACCAAGGGAATGTTCTAGTAAACCACAACCTAAGGAAATATCTAAATCTTTACCAAGGGAAGTGTTCTAGTAGAATGCGATCTCAGGATATATATAAATCTTGACCAAGGGAAGTGTTCTAGTAAACCGCGACCTAAGGAAATGTCTAAATCTTGACCAAGGGAAGTGTTCTAGTAGAATGCGATCTCAGGATATATATAAATCTTGACCAAGGGAAGTGTTCTAGTCGAACGCGATCTAAGGATATATATAAATCTTGACCAAGGGAAGTGTTCTAGTAACCCGCGACCTAAAGATATATATAAATCTTGACCAAGCGAAGTTTTCTAGTAAACCGTGACCTAAGGATATATATAAATCTTG
>NW_018408338.1:1587-5157 GCF_002113885.1 Mizuhopecten yessoensis | reverse complement strand
CCCTTGGAAAAATAGCCGTTCATACTAATATTAACAGCTGTTTTTTGTGACACATGTGCGCTACTATTAGCCAAATACAGAACATGTAACAAAGTGCAAACTGAAATTTCGAATTAAAGATGTTTGAATAGAAAATGAATATGAAAAGGACAGCATCATTACGTAATGTCATCGACGGAAATTTTATTCAATACAAGACAACAACAGATGACACAATATTGTTCCATGCCTCAAGTCATGACCGATTATAACATTATACAGTGGGAGAGTCGTGTTATCTGATACCTCCTACTAGACCGGATAATTAAAAATAACTACTGTTTCAGGTAAAGAAAACACATTATCGTATTTGAATAAAAGCACGCATTGACAACTGGTAGCTGAAAACTCGAATTATTATTAATTGAAAGGTATTTTATTGCTAACAAGCAAACAAAGGGATTATGCAAGTTGTCATATCCTGCCTTAGTTCCCTCATGGGATATCGAGCTCATCAACAATGATTGGATTGTGATAATAAATTCAAAGATTCTTCCGTAACATTATGACAACCCGGTTGTAAATAAATCCAATTTTCCATTAACAGCAAATTTATGATTTTTTTAATCGATACTCGGGTCCCACCTGTCGTTTTATCGGGATATGGAGTTGACAGTAAGTGGTGTACATTTCACAAAATGGCGATTGGAGATAAAACGATACGGGCGATGATGAAAGCAGTTGTTTGAAACGCTCATCAGGAGCATTCTCCCTATTTGACATCTGACACGCATGGTGCTATGCACGACTTGTAACAATGGGACTAGCCGTACGGAATTTCATCACATTAATACCGCTTAAATATCATTGTCTCGAAAATAGCCTGTCTACAATTTGTCATCGATGTTTTTCTATGGAAGGAAACACTTGTAATTCCCATAACATGTTTTGTTCTCGCAGTACAAAAAACGTCACTTTTCGGAACGCAATGTCTGAGATTCTAACTTAACTCGCACCTGCCATTACCCTAATGGGCAATATTGCAAATTGGATCTTGCCGACCGAGGCATGAAGGACAGACGTACCAGTACAAATGGTGGATTATCACGCTATAATCGCCAATTAATAGCTTGGAGAATGTAACTCCACGTGCAGAGTTGACATGCCATTGACACATCACAATCTAACGAAAACACAACTTACATTGAAGTAGCTCTCAATGCTACGTCCCACTCTTCCTGACTTTAATGTGGCCTTAAGTCATTTATCACAGAATAACACAAATTACCAGCGTACATCCTGTTAAGTATCGGATTAAGGCCCCGTGGAGTATCGAGTTTATACGTTATCTGATAATGGATCACGTTTATCTGTTCCTAGTGCAGTTTTGTTAAATTACAGAGTTGACTCGTATGGTGATTCACATAATGAAACAGCAGAGACAATTTCAATTTCACACAAAAATGTGATAAGAAATCACATTAGTATTTTTAGTATTTTAGTACTTAGCGAATATCGAAAGCTTTGGTTTGGTTTGCTTTGTTTGTGTTTTACATCCACTTAACAGCTATGGTCATTTAAGAACCGCCAGGTTTTGGTGGTGGAGGTAAACCGGAGTTCCCGGAGAAAAAAACACGAACTACGGCCAGTACCAGGCGACTGCCCCACGTAGGCATCGAACCCCCGACCCAGTGGTGGAGGGCTAGTGGTAGCAGATTTTCAGACGCCTTAACGACTTGGCCAACCAGCAATGCATATCAAAAGCGTTCCCATTACAATTACATGGAATTGCAATACAAGCATCACTACAACTGTGGTACAACACGATATTCATACAAGAATAGTCATCTAAGATTTCATCAATAATGTTCAACAATGAAATATGCACAAATATATATTATTACTTTGTTTTCTAGTTTCAATGTCATTTCAACTGCTAGGAATCAATACAGACAGGTGTCTTGAGAGAAACAACTAAACAAAACAGTAGGAAAAAAGAAAGGACAGAGTTCCAAGATTGCGATGAGGCAGTGGATCAATTTTTGTCTATATATTGTCTCCTAAGCAGAAAAAGCATTGATTCTGCAGGGGCTTCATTAGTCGCCTCTTACGATAAACATTTCTGCATGTGATCCGGCACACATTGAAAATATTCTTTTGTCTTTTTACCTTAAGTACCACTGATGAGCTCCCAAATGACAACAGTGCCATATTGTGGAATGATAAATTGACCTTCGCTTTCAGTATCGACATAAAATTATTAAAAAGGTGTTGCCTTTGTCGTATTTCTACATGTATTTTATCTCCATTGAGAACGCGGAACAAACCATCTCTGATTCTGTATGGAGACCCAACATTAGTCGCCACATGCAAAGAGATACAGCAGGTTATTCTTCTGCCAAATGAGACCTTATCATATATTAGCATTTTTAAGCAAATAATTTTATTATCAAGCACTTGTGATAAAAACTGTAGCAAAACAAAATGTGCAAATGTATTACAACGCGATAGCTCATTGTTGACACACATTAAATATTTTCTGAATTCGACAAGAAACATTGTGATATATATTAAACACATCACAAGAACCTCTCAAACTGCTGCATCAGTTGTAAATGTCTGGTTTCAGCAGAAATAACCTCGGCCTCCGTCATCTCGTATTGACATGGAGTATTAATATGGTCTTGTTTCCTGTCGTTGTGATATTTTATTATCCTATTTCCCTGTGACACTAATCAAAACATGATCATTTCCTTCACACGCCATGCATTTTATTTGCAATTAATATTATACATGGAGGGAACATTTAATGATGCATTTATCAGCTTGACTAAGACGCTAAATAAAAATCGTTCTCGTAAAAGGACAAAAGATGAACAAACAAATCTGCTCTTCCTTCAAAATAAGTGTGCCGTTTATTTATATGAGTAATATCCATATTACAATTCTGATCACGTAGTGCGAACTATTACAGAATACCACGTGCATTGATTACAGAAATGTGACCTAGATTCCTTGACAACTAATGGGGATTATAATTGGGTCAGTTGGATTCATCAGAGTCGAAATAAAACCTGATAGAAGTGTCATCAAATTTGATACAAATCATATCGTAGATAATGTTAATTAGAATAATTAAAGAAAAGTTGTCGTTTATAAGTGAAGAAAATTGCATTTATACTCACAAACATCATTTTGTATAAAAGTGCGTAAAATCGCGTCGGATCATTTGTCTTTCTAAATTCAAATGTCATATAAAGTAAGAAAATGCGTACATGGAAAAGCTAAAACGATTTCAGAACGGTTCACAATTGATGTTTTCAAGAAGTTAAATAAAACAGACACTGTTAAGCGATGAAATGAAATTTCGTTTGCTAAGAAAAAATAACAAGAGAATAAAGAAGTGTCAACAGAACAGAACTCACCCCAACAATTGATAAACCTATGGTAAAACTTGAACAATGGAAATAAGTACAGGGAGACTCCTGAAAAAGTTCAAGGGGAATAAGACCAAGTGTTCCGGAAGGGAATGCGTCTGCTGCTCCCTCCAAAAAATGTGTATCAACATAGATCAAATCCCAGTAGTGTTAT
>NW_018408338.1:0-1124 GCF_002113885.1 Mizuhopecten yessoensis | reverse complement strand
GCTCCCGATCAAGCAGCATTTAAACGATTGTATGTCATCGAGGGATATTGTAACAACAGGTCTTACAATATAGTTTTTTGAAGTTGAATCAAACTTTTTACCTATTTAAGCTCACTGACCTCATAACGGCAATTGAGGAGTTTAATCTAGGGGACATAGCAGTCACTTTTCAGTATATTTATTTGGCAATACCCTGTTGGCTTTCATTGTGATAATTTTTAAGTTAAACCATAATTTGAACTGTTTAGGTTTGTAGAATGTGAGGTAAGAGGTAATTTATCAAATCGAAACAAACAATAAACCAATATACACGCCTATATTGGTTTATCCCACTGTACACTGTATTAGTACGTTGTATCTCTTATGTTTAAAGGGTTACATGTAATACACAGTGTAAAACAACATTATGTCATACTTGTCGTATGAAACAAGTCTTATACCGGATCCCCCCTGCTAAATGTTGCGTTTAGTAGAGAGCAAATCAGGGTTTTCTTCAGTCTGTCAAGCTGTGGAGCGCGTTAAAAATCCATTCAATCCCTATGCAGTTACGCTTTTTACATTCTGTCAATTCCAATAGAAAGAAAAAATAGATTGATGTGTTCAGTTTCAGTTTTGCTGCATCAAATCAAACTGAATTATTATGGGCTAAGATTTTGCTCGTTTCAGATCCGTCAATATTTAATATAAATAGTTATGAACGAAGACTTCCACGACACGCTATATAGTCAGTGAAGTTTGTGATATTTGGTATTTATTGGAATAACGTAACACATAAACAGGATACTGCCATTACTCAGATGAGATAAGTGTTGATGTCAAGGTTACAGCAAATCATGGGGACTAAAACATCCACCAGCAGTTTCACCACCTTGTAGCATGAAAGATAAACGACACTCTCACGCAGATGACTTCACCTTTGCAATTTTGTGATGCTTCAGGGAAAAAACCCGAGAAATTCAATTTGTCTCATATACAGTTGAAACAGAAGGGTAGGTGATTAAAACCACTTCATTTGTGAATTTCAAAATTTAAAGGAGAACTGGTTAATTTCAAAAGCTAAAATTTGCAAAATGTGCATTTTATAAACCATGATATAAACCATATTATAAACCATGTTATAAACC
>NW_018408337.1:54631-62195 GCF_002113885.1 Mizuhopecten yessoensis | reverse complement strand
TGTGTTTACTGACCTGGTACACGTCATCACTCCCTTCTGTACTAAGGTGTTTAACTGTCCTGATGACAAGCACGAACACAATTATGCTAGTATTTTGGACAAATATCTGTTTCAATCCCACTTGAATGATAGTTTTGCATGAACATGTATTTGTATATTTTACTGAGAATTGCGATCACTTTATCCCTCCTCTATTCTCACTCACCAAGCGTACTCACCAAGCGTACTTACACACACCAAGCGTACTCACACTCACAAAGCGTACTCAGCAAATCAGGCGTACTCACCAAGCGTACTCACCAAACGTACTCACACTCACCAAGCGTACTCACACAGCGTAATCACACTCGCCAAGCATACTCACAAAGCGTACTCACACTCACCAAGCGTACTCACCAAGCGTACTCACACTCACCCAGCGTACTCACCAAGCGTCCTCACACTCACCAAGCGTACTCAGCAAGGGTATTCACAAAGCGTACTCACCAAGCGTACTCACACTCACCAAGCGTACTTACCCAGCGTACTCACCAAGTGTACTCACCAAGCTTACTCACCAAGCGTACTCACACTCACCAAGCGTACTCACGCTCACCAAGCGAACTTACACTCACCAAGCGTACTCACAATCACCAAGGGTACTTACACTCACCAAGCGTAATCACCAAGCGTACTCACACTCATCAAGCGTACTCACACTCACCAAGTGTACTCAACAAGCGTACTCACACTCACCAAGCGTACTCACACTCACCAAGCGTACTCACACTCACCAAGCCTACTCATACTCACCAAGCGTACTCACACTCACCAAGCGTACTCACACTCACCAAGCGTACTCATACTTACCAAGCGTTCTCACACTCACCAAGCGTACTCACACTCACCAAGCGTAATCACACTCACCAAGCGTACTCACACTCATCAAGCATACTCACAATCACCAAACGTACTCACCAAGGGTACTCACACTCGCCAAGCGTACTCACCAAGGGTACCCCCGCTCACCAAGCGTACTCACACTCACCAAGCGTACTCACCAAGCATACTCCCACTCACCAAGCGTACTCACCAAACAAAGCGTACTTACATTCACCAAGCCTACTCACACTCACCAAGCGTACTCACCAAACCAAGCGTACTCACACTCACCAAGCCTACTCACACTCACCAAGCCTACTCACACTCATCAAGCGTACTCACCAAGCGTACTCACACTCACCAAGCAAATCACCTCAGATTCATTCATTGACTTCAAATAAAAACATGCAAACTATTTTCAAATAGCTACATGTATATTTAACAAAACTACGGTATAAATATTTCAGTTGCTTGTTAAACAGCTCGTGCAATGTAGGAACAGGTTGTCGGCACGTAGGACACGTAGTTTTGTCTAATTACCTGCACACGATTTGAGTTTTAGTATACATTAGTAATTAAGTAAACCCGTCGTCCACATCAGCCTCGATATGGACGACTGGTTTACTTAATTACTAATGTATACTAAAACTCAAATCGTTTGCAAGTAATTAGACAAAACTACATTGTTCCTGTTGAAAGATTTTGTCCTTGAGCGTTTGCTGAGATTAAGGTGGAGATTATAATGATATCAACGATTCAAACTGATAGCACTTACAGCATTAAGTATTAATCATGCCCGCGAGTAGTCGTATCTTTACAGGACGTTCATCTTGAAAGTAGTCATAATGCCATTACAAATATATATATAGTATATTGTGAACTTGGTCGTTATCAATATGTATAGTATATAGTGAACTTGGTCGTTATCAATATATATAATATATAGTGAACTTGGTCGTTATCAATATATATAGAATATAGTGAACTTGGTCGTTATCAATATATATAGTATATTGTGAACTTGGTCGTTATCAATATATATAAAATATAGTGAACTTGGTCGTTATCAATGTATAAAGTATATTGTGAACTTGGTCGTTATCAATATATATAGTATATAGTGAACTTGGTCGTTATCAATATATATAGTATATAGTGAACTTGGTCGTTATCAATATATACAGTATATAGTGAACTTGGTCGTTATCAATGTATATAGTACATAGTGAACTTGGTCGTTATCAATGTGTATAGTATATTGTGAACTTGGTCGTTATCAATATATATAGTATATTGTGAACTTGGTCGTTATCAATATATATAGAATATAGTGAACTTGGTCGTTAACAATATATATAGTATATAGTGAACTTGGCCGTTATATTCCAACCAAAAGAGCTAGGCCCATCTCAATTTAAGGGTTTGATAACCCTTTTGTACAAACAGGGAGAAAGGGAGGACATCAAAAATTGGCGCCGGTTACTCTCCTTTGAGGGCCAGTAACTCTCCTATGAGGGCCGGTAACTCTCCTATGAGGGCCGGTAACTCTCCTATGAGGGCCGGTAACTCTCCTTTGAGGGCCGGTAACTCTCCTTTTAGGGCCAGTAACGCTTTTTTGAGGGCCGGTTACTCTCCTTTGAGGTCCGATAACTCTCCTCTGAGGGCCGGTTACTCTCCTATGAGGGCCGGTTACTCTCCTTCGAGGGCCGGTAACTCTCCTTTGAGGGCCGGTAACTCTCCTTTGAGGGCCGGTAACTCTCCATTGAGGGCCGGTAACTCTCCTTTGAGGGCCAGTTACTCTCCATTGAGGGCCTGAAATCTCTATTGAGGGCCGGTTACTCTCCTTTGAGGGCCGGTAACTCTCCTTTGAGGGCCGGTAACTCACCTTTGAGGGCCAGTAACTCTCCTTTGAGGGCCGGTAATTCTCCTTTGAGGGCCGATAACTCTCCTTTGAGGGCCGGTTTCTCTCCTATGAGGGCCGGTAACTCTTCTTTGAGTGCCGGTAACTCTCCATTGAGGGCCGGTAACTCTCATTTGAGGGCCGGTAACTCTCTTTTGAGGGCAGGTAACTCTCCATTGAGGGCCGGTAACTCTCCTTTGAGGGCCGTAAACTCTGCTTTGAAGGCCGGTAACTCTCCTTTGAGGGCCGATTTCTCTCCTATGAGGGCCGGTAACTCTTTTTAGAGGGCCGGTAACTCTCCTTTGAGGGCTGGTTACTCTCCATTGAGGGCCGGTAGCTCTCCTTTTAGGGCCAGTAACTCTTTTTTGAGGGCCGGTAACTCTCCTTTGAGGTCCGATAACTCTCCTCTGAGGGCCGGTAACTCTCCTATGAGGGCCGGTTACTCTCCTTTGAGGGCCGGTAACTCTCCTTTGAGGGCCGGTAACTCTCCTTTGAGGGCCGGTAACTCTCCTTTGAGGGCCGGTAACTCTCCTTTGAGGGCCGGTAACTCTCCTTTGAGGGCCAGTAACTCTCCATTGAGGGCCTGAAATCTCTATTGAGGGCCGGTTACTCTCCTTTGAGGGCCGGTAACTCTCCTTTGAGGGCCGGTAACTCACCTTTGAGGGCCAGTAACTCTCCTTTGAGGGCCGGTAATTCTCCTTTGAGGGCCGATAACTCTCCTTTGAGGGCCGGTTTCTCTCCTATGAGGGCCGGTAACTCTCCTTTGAGTGCCGGTTACTCTCCATTGAGGGCCGGTAACTCTCATTTGAGGGCCGGTAACTCTCTTTTGAGGGCAGGTAACTCTCCATTGAGGGCCGGTAACTCTCCTTTGAGGGCCGATTTCTCTCCTATGAAGGCCGGTCACTCTTTATAGAGGGCCGGTAACTCTCCTTTGAGGGCTGGTTACTCTCCATTGATGGCCGGTAACTCTCCTTTGAGGGCCAGTAACTCTCCTTTGAGGGCAGGTTACTCTCCATTGAGGGCCGATAACTCTCCTTTGATGGCCAGTTACTCTCCATATAGGGCCGGTAACTCTCCTTTGAAGGCCGGTAACTCTCCTTTGAGGGCCGGTTTCTCTCCTTTGAGGGCCGGTAACTCTTTTTAGAGGGCCGGTAACTCTCCTTTGAGGGCTGGTTACTCTCCATTGAAGGCCGGTAACTCTTCTTTGAGGGCCGGTAACTCTCCTTTGAGGGCAGGTTACTCTCCATTGAGGGCCGGTAACTCTCCTTTGAGGCCCTGTAACTCTCCTTTGAGGGCCGGTAACTCTCCTTTGATGGCCAGTTACTCTCCATTGAGGGCCGGTAACTCTCCATTGAGGGCCCGTTACTTTCCTTTGAGGGCCGGTAACTCTCCATTGAGGGCCGGTACTTCTCCTTTGAGGGCCGGTAACTCTCCTTTGAGGGCCTGTTACAATGGACATTAGAGCTTGATCATAGGAAACTAAATTCCAAAACAAATTGGATCATCTGAGACATGATTTGTGTACGTGGGGTATGGAGATTTTTAGTAGGAAAATGTACCAAATGAGAAACATTTTTGGTATTACATAATAATGTATAAAGAATATTTTTATTCAGAAAAGGAGAAACATATTTGAATCATCTTCAAAATGTGTGTAGTATGAACCCATCGTTGACCGTTTTGATCGACAATGTTTATTTACAAACTCGTCATTTCGAAGATATTAACGTATTCTTGCGAAATATAGATTGCAAGCGCATAATCTGAGCATAGAAACTGGTGGTAGATATAATTCGCTGCCTCGAAAACAGAGATTATGTACTTTGTGTGTTTTTTTTCTTCTATTTTATGGTTTATTATCCCGAATACAATAGGGAATACCAGGATGGGGCCTGGCCTAATCCCTGACCATAGTACATGTAGCATATTCATTCTCTGAATCTCTCTATCTTGTACGCTCATCTCACTCACTCTGTCTATTTTTTCTCTTATTCATTTTCTTTCTTTCTACTCAATTTCTCTTACATTTATTTCAATTTCAATTTGCAAAAATCGCTTGTAACTTGTTCCCCAATTGTTGATATCTGTTAACGCTTTCAATTGCATTGAGTGTTTTACACACTTCAAAAAATGCTGTGTGAAGTCAGCAACTTCATATTCATCATCAAACTTTATCTTATTTTTTTCTTTCCATACGTGCCACTTTGTAGTAAAGACAAACAAATTGATTATTGCATTAATATAAACTTTATTTCATTCCAAATTAAGTTGCATTACATCACATAACATACATTATTTGCATTATATTCTTGGTTTAAATTACAGCTTCCTAACATTACAACTTTCTCAGTTATTTGGTATATTTGATTTGAATTTGATATTTCCTGTAAGGCTTTGTTTATCAATGAGTCAACTGTCTTCCAAATTTCTGTTATTTTATTGCATCTGAAGAATAAATGAATTTGATTTTCCTGAACTATATGACAAAGTGTACATAAACCGTTTGACAGTCTCATTTTAAATAATTTTGCCTCCGTAGAAATAATATCATGTAAGCATTTCCATTGGAAATTGTTACATTTCCTGTTTGCTATAGATGATTTTAAAGAAGTCCAAAATTTAACCCAATCTATGTCATCATTTTGATAAACAGCATCCCAGCTATTTTGTGATTTGGGATAATATTTCTTATTCAAAATTAGTTCTTTCAATATTTTATTCTTTAATCTATTCGGATCTATTACTTCATCGCTTTTATTTATTTTTATGTGTAGTTCATCAGTTATAACTATGGGTTCAATTTCTGGAGTCTCATGGTTAATTGATTTTATTTCTTGTAACCAATTGTTACATGAAGAAATTGCCTTCTTGACTATGGAGAATTCTGATATCCAGTTATCTTTAAATCGTAACTTCTCCAATAATTCTTGAGAATTTATTAAATTATTTCCTTCTTCACTCCATATGTCTTTTATTTTCATTATATTTGATTTTGTCCAGTTTTTAAGGAAGATCGGATTTTTTTTAATGTGATATTTGTGTTTCCAAATATCCTTTGATTAAGTATTTCATTTTTTGTTTTGACCGAACGTCGTTTTAGCATAACCTGCCAACCTTGAAGAGAGATCTTATAGAGCTGTGGAATACTTTGTAATTCTAGTGATTTTGTAGTGTTACATTTACACAAAAAGAAATTTTGAGAGAAGGTAGAATCATATTTTTGAAGCCAGTATTTCCCCAATGCATTCCAGCATTGTAGTTCTGAGTGAATGATCTTGTATATATTTTTAATACCCTTTAACGTCTCCATTAAGTCAAGATCAATCATATTTAATCCACCAATTTTAATTTCTCTACAACATGTTTCTTTTGCAACTTTATTTACATTAGAGTTCCATAAATATGTGTAAATCATCTTATTTATGGTGATTTTATGTTTCTGTGGTATGATTGTCTGTGATACTTCATAGTTGATAGGCGAGAGTATTAATGATTTTATTATAAGAATTTTTCCTTTAAGTGTAAGATTTCGTTTTTTCCAACAACGTATGGTTGACTCAATTTTTTCTTATTTTTTCTTCCCAAATTTCATCCAAGTTTATTCCATAACCATGCGTTATCCCAAATGCCTTTTATTCGCTCTAATTTCCTTAAAGTTAGGAGGTCTCTGTTTCCATGTACCTATGTACATGCTTTTTTTTTCTTCTTATTTATTTTGGCACCAGATGCCTTTTCGTATTGGTTTAAAACTTTAAAGATTAAAGGAATAGATTTCTCATTACCAGCAAATAATTGTGAGTTGTCGGCAAACATATTAATTTTTGCTTCAATTTTTCCATTTTTACTATACGGAATATCAATTCCTTTTATTGTTATATTTTTCCTTATAGAACATGCCATGGGTTCAGCTTGGAGGATATAAATCAACGGTGCTATCGGGCACCCTTGTTTTACGGAAAGTGATAACTTAAATGGTTTTGAAATAAAGCCATTTGTAAGGATGTGACTAGATAATTGTTTATATGTCATTTTTATCCATTCTATAATTACTTTCCCAAATCCATTTTTTTTGAGACACATTTCTACCCATTCTCATTCCACCCGATCAAATACCTTTTGTTGATCTAAAAAAATAATACTTCCGCCTTTATTTTCTTCATTGGAGTACTCGATAATATCTTGGATTAAACGAATACTGTCTTCTATGTTTCTTCCCTTTACAAATCCCTTCTGGTCGCTATGAATAATATTTGGAAGTTCCTTTTTAATGCGGCCTGCAAGAATTTTTGTTATAATTTTGTAATCTGTATCAGGAGAGTGATTGGGCGCCAATTTTTGATGTCCTCCCTTTCTCCCTGTTTGTACAAAAGGGTTATCAAACCTTTGTATTGAGATGGGCATAGCTCTTTTGTTTGGAATATATCTATCATAACATTAGTAAATTGGTGCTTTATTAAGGAGTTTCCACCCTTCGTAATACACATGTTTTTCTTTACGTATTTTCGTGTCGTCATTTCCGTATTGCGTATCGGGCATTCCATTACAGTGGTGTAAATTATAGTAACACCGGGTAAACAATAGTACACGTGCGTGACGATGATATGTCATCACCCGATATCTAGACTTAACTTGGAAATGTGTAATCACACGTACTTCAGAAATAAAGCTTATGATACAAAGACATTAATTAACTCACGGGCAAACACTGACATATGATCAGACGACTTCCAAGAAGGTCGTATATGAGGCGCATGGAATGCAGACTGATGTGTTTTGTTTACCGACCTCACCTGTACGTATCAC
>NW_018408337.1:41576-54313 GCF_002113885.1 Mizuhopecten yessoensis | reverse complement strand
GTATTTAGTAACTTTTATCCATACAATTTCAATAAAAAACGCTTTTTGTAACATGTTGTAGATATTTTATGATAAATAAAATATTTGTAGGGTTGATTAGCAATGTTTCTTTTCATTATTTTATTGTTGTTATAGTTTTGAACAATGCCACACGCTCAAAAAATGTAAAAGTGTTGAATTTGACAAACATTCAATATTTCGGTATGTTTTACAAAAAAATCCCCAGTTTATCGGAATGCTTAGATTTTCATAAAATCATCTCTACATAGTGACATTACCATTATGTGAAACTTTCATTGAATTCTGCTGGCTAATTGCGAAAGGGTGGAGCCTCCTTAAATTCCAGTAGGTTTGATAAAACTCTGCAATAATACCATCCATACCAGGTGATCGATTGGCTTTCAAATTACTAATGGGCGAATACATTTCATTTTCAGAAGGCAATTTCTCAAAGTCAGTTCTTACCTCATTTGCCTGTAGTAGATTATTTGCTTCATCAACATCTATTCCTTCAGTAGTAAAAAGATTACTATAAAACTTAACTTGTTCCTTAAGTATATCGTTTATATTATTTTTATAGCTTCCGTCTTCACATTTAATTGAGACCCGCTGTTTGTTCAACGCTCTACATTTTTCAAGACCTATAAAATAACTAGTGGATTTCTCACCTTCTTCATACCATTTTATCCTACTTCTTACCTTTGCAGCGTTTGCCTTATTTTCATAGTACGAGCTGATTTGATTTTCTAGTTGTTTAATAGTTTCAGGATTACAATCAGTATTTTTTAACTCTTTTTCAAGATATTCATTTTTTTTTTTTTTTTAGCATTAAGTAGTTTACTTACAAATATACATATATCTGTTATTTTTGTCTTAGTAATTTCCCACCATTCCTTAAGTGATGCAAAATGATGAAATCTGTTTTTCCATTCATTCCAGAATTTGGTAAATATTTCTTTGAATATATCATTTTTTTATGATGTTTCTATTCATTTTCCAGTATCCTGGACCTCTGTTAATTTTTGACATATTCATTTTTATACAAGGCACGCCATAGTGGTCACCTTTTGTACTTTGTGTGTTTTGGAAGATGTCGAGAATGAACTTCATTTCATTCATATTTGTCCTTTGTTTTTAGAACTAAGGGCATCTTATATTAAGCCATATTTTTTGTATTTTTCTTTCTGTGTTTAAGTTCATAAAGTTACTGTCTAGCAAAACATAAACCGCATTGGAAGTGTATTAACTACTACGCATATTTTGAGTTAATTAACTGCTACTCATATTGTGAGTTAATTAACTACTACGCATATTGTGAGTTAATTAACTACTAATCATATTGTGAGTTAATTAACTACTACGCATATTGTGAGTGAATTAATTACTACGCATATTGTGAATTAATTTACTCCTACGCATATTGTGAGTTAATTAACTACTACGCATATTGTGAGTTAATCAACTACTAATCATATTGTGAGTTAATTAACTATTACGCATATTGTGAGTTAATTAACTACTACGCATATTGTGAGTTAATTAGCTACTAATCATATTGTGAGTTAATTTACTACTACGCATATGTTGAGTTAATTAACTACTAAGCATAATGTGAGTTAATTTACTACTACGCATAGTGTGAGTGAATTAATTACTACGCATATTTTGAGTTGATTAACTAATACGCATATTATGAGTTTATCAACTAATACGCATATTGTGAGTTAATTAACTACTACGCATATGTTGAGTTAATTAACTACAACGCATATTGTGAGTTAATTAACTACTACGCATATTGTGAGTTAATTTACTACTACGCATAGTGTGAGTTAATAAACTTCTAAGCATATTGTGAGTTAATTAGTTACTAAGCATATTGTGAGTAATTTACTACTACGCATAGTGTGAGTGAATTAAATACTACGCATATTGTGAGTTGATTAACTAATACGCATATTATGAGTTTATTAACTAATACGCATATTATGAGTTTATTAACTACATTAAGGTGTTGTTATAACAAGTCTTGTTACTGTAGAATGGGAAACGAGATATGTCTCATACTTAACAAAGAGTATTGATATTCATTAAATTTTATTTGTAAAATTCCTTAAACAATTTAGTTATGCCTCATATGAGTTCGCTAAATTTCCTTCGGAGAAGTTTTCCGCTACTGATACAAGATTACGAACATATTTGTTCCAAAATCATGACCTTCTGTTTCAGCCAGTAAGGGATTAGAAGTCAACATATCGTTAGGTGCGTTGCAGTTACTCATATTCCGTCTAGCAATAAGATATTGCAGAGGGTCGGAGTTCAGAACTATTTCTTAATGAACTTTATTCACGCGACAACCACGGGCTGGCCAGGAATATCACTCTTTCGATCGATTTTAAGACATATATTAACCACTGTCTTTATTATGAAAAAAACCCCAATCTGGCTGACACGGTTTTTCAAATATTTTTAATAAAAAATACACAGATTTTAAATTCTCACCAAAATTAAACCCAAATGAAAATATAGACTTTAATTGTTAAGACAGTTTGTTTGTTGAATTGTATTTTATTTATACCATTGCGAGACAGCATGATCGTAATATACACCCTATTTTGTAACGAACCTGTTTCATTCAAACGTAATTAATCTAAAGTATAACGAAATGTAAAGTTGTGTTTTAAAATCGAGAAGTTTTGTTTGTGATTTCTAAAATATGATTTATTTATAGTATGTGTTTGATCTGTTAATTCACTGAATTCGACTTTTATGCTAAGAAATATATATTACAACGATAATTATGTTTCCGTAGTCTTCGGTATATGTTAGATGTTTTATGATATCAAATCGTTGTTGACTTGATGGAAAGAACTACTACCTGTCCTGCATCCAATCAATATACACAATTGTTATATTAAATAACATGATCAATACTAGAATAGATATCCGACTGTACAAAGGGCAGACATCTAAAACATCTGTTCGTCCCACACAGGCGATTTATATAGGGCACGGCAAATAGTTCCCTTCTTTTATTCTCCTCTCTAGATCTGCGCGCGCCTATTGCAGTTTCTGTGTTGCTTCCAGGTGAAACGTTAGCAGGATTAGATTGGACGTTATCAAAGCCTCGCTCCTTTCGAGTTCCTGAAATAATCAACATACATTTCCTCATTAAGATTCTTCAACATTTGAAAAATGTTGTGAAAACGCTGAATGTATTTAACAAAAACGAGTTCAACAGAATGATAGAACGGTGTCCAATACCGTATGAATCTCACCAAATATATAATAACACATAGTAGATGAGGTATGACACCACACAGTAGATGATATATGACACCACATAGTAGATGAGGTATGACACCACATAGTAGATGAGGGATGACACCACATAGTAGATGGGGTATGACACCACACAATAGATGAGGGATGACACCACATAGTAGATGAGGTATGACACCACACAGTAGATGATATATGACACCACATAGTAGATGAGATATGACACCACATAGTAGATGAGGTAAGACACCAAATAGTAGATGAGGTATGACACCACATAGTAGATGAGGTAAGACACCACATAGTAGATGAGGTAAGACACCACATAGTAGATGAGGGATGACACCACATAGTAGAAGAAGGATGACACCACATAGTAGATGAGGGATGACACCACATAGTAGATGGGGTATGACACCACACAATAGATGAGGGATGACACCACATAGTAGATGAGGTATGACACCACATAGAAGATGAGGTATGACACCACGCAGTAGATGAGGGATGACACCACATAATAGATGAGGGATGACACCACATAGTAGATGAGGTATGACACCCCATAGTAGATGAGGGATGACACCACATAGTAGAAGAAGGATGACACCACATAGTAGATGAGGTATGACACCCCATAGTAGATGAGGGATGACACCACATAGTAGAAGAAGGATGACACCACATAGTAGATGAGGTATGACACCCCATAGTAGATGAGGGATGACACCACATAGTAGAAGAAGGATGACACCACATAGTAGATGAGGTATGACACCCCATAGTAGATGAGGGATGACACCACATAGTAGATGGGGTATGACACCACACAATAGATGAGGGATGACCCCACATAGTAGATGAGGTATGACACCACATAGTCGATGAGGGATGACACCACATAGTAGATGAGGTATGATACCACATAGTAGATGAGGTAAGACACCACATAGTAGATGAGGGATGACACCACACAGTAGATGAGGGATGACACCACATACAATGTAGTAGATGAGGTATCACATCACATAGTAGATTAGATATGACACCACATAGTAGATGAGGTATGACACCACACAGTAGATGAGGTATGACACCACACAGTAGATGAGGTATGACACCACACAGTAGATGAGGTATGATACCACATAGTAGATGAGGTAAGACACCACATAGTAGATGAGGGATGACACCACATAGCAGATGAGGGATGACACCACATAGGGATGACACCACATAGTAGATGAGGGATGACACTACATAGTAGATGAGGTATGACACCACATAGTAGATGAGGTATGACACTACATAGTAGATGAGGTATGACACCACATAGTAGATGAGGTATGACACCACATAGTAGATGAGGCATGACACCACACAGTAGATGAGGGATGACACCACATACAATGTAGTAGATGAGGTATGACATCACATAGTAGATGAGGTATGACACCACATAGTAGATGAGGTATGACACCACATAGTAGATGAGGTATGACACCACATAGTAGATGAGGTATGACACCACATAGTAGATGAGGTATGACACCACATAGTAGATGAGGTATGACACCACATAGTAGATGAGGTATGACACCACATAGTAGATGAGGTATGACACCACATAGTAGATGAGGTATGACACCACATAGTAGATGAGGTATGACACCACATAGTAGATGAGGTATGACACCACATAGTAGATGAGGGATGACACCACATAGTAGATGAGGTATGACACCACATAGTAGATGAGGTATGACACCACACAGTAGATGAGGGATGACACCACATAGTAGATGAGGGATGACACCACATAGTAGATGAAGTATGACACCACACAGTAGATGAGGTATAACACCACATAGTAGATGAGGAATGACACCACATAGTAGATGAGGTATGACACCACATATTAGATGAGGTATGACACCACATAGTAGATTAGGGATAACACCACATAGTAGATGAGGTATGACACCACATAGTAGATGAGGTGTCATACCTCATCTACTATGTGGTCTACTATGTGGTGTCATCCCTCATCTTCTATGTGGTGTCATACCTCATCTACTGTGGTGTTATCCCTAATCTACTATGAGGTATGACACCACATAGTAGATTAGGAATGACACCACATAGTAGATGAGGGATGACACCACATAGTAGATGAGGTATAACATCACATAGTAGATGAGGTATAACACCAAATAGTAGATAAGGGATAACACCACATAGTAAATGAGGTATGACACCACATAGTAGATAAGGGATAACACCACATAGTAGATGAGGTATGACACCACATAGTAGATGAGGGATGACACCACATAGCAGATGAGGGATGACAACACATAGTAGATGAGGGATGACACCACATAGCAGATGAGGGATGACACCACATAGTAGATGAAGTATGACACCACACAGTAGATTAGGTATAACACCACATAGTAGATGAGGAATGACACCACATAGTAGATTAGATATGACACCACATAGTAGATGAGGGATGACACCACATAGCAGATGAGGGATGACACCACATAGTAGATGAGGGATGACACCACATAGTAGATGAGGTATGACACCACACAGTAGATGAGATATGACACCACATAGTAGATGAGGAATGACACCACATAGTAGATTAGATATGACACCTCATAGTAGATGAGGGATGACACCACATAGGTATGACACCACATAGTAGATGAGGTATATGACACCACATAGTAGATGAGGAATGACACCACATAGTAGATGAGGTATGACACGACACAGTAGATGAGGGATGATACCACATAGTAGATGATATATGATACCACATAGTAGATGAGGGATGACACCACATAGTAGATGATATATGATACCACATAGTAGATGAGGTATGACTCCACATAGTAGATGATATATGATACCACATAGTAGATGAGGTATGACTCCACATAGAGATGAGGTATGACACCACATAGTAGATGAGGTAAGACACCAATTAGTAGATGAGGTATGACACCACATAGTAGATTAGGGATGACACCACATAGTAGATGAGGTATAACACCACATAGTAGATGAGGAATGACACCACATAGTAGATGAGGTATGACACCTCATAGTAGATGAGGTATGACACCACATAGCAGATGATGTATGACAACAGATATTAGATGAGGTATGACACCACACAGTAGATGATATATGACACCACATAGCAGATGAGGTATGACACCACATAGTGGATGAGGTATGACACCACATAGTAGATGATGTATGACAACAGATATTAGATGAGGTATGACACCACATAGTAGATTACCACATAGTAGATGAGGTATGACACCACACAGTAGATGAGGGATGATGACACCACATAGTAGATGAGGTATGACACGACACAGTAGATGAGGGATGATACCACATAGTAGATGATATATGATACCACATAGTAGATGATATATGACACCACATAGTTGATGATATATGATACCACATAGTAGATGATATATGACACCACATAGTTGATGATATATGATACCACATAGTAGATGATATATGACACCACATAGTTGATGATATATGATACCACTGACACCACATAGTAGATAAGGTATGACACCACATAGTAGATGAGGTAAGACACCAATTAGTAGATGAGGTATGACACCACATAGTAGAGTAGGGATAACACCACATAGTAGATGAGGTATGACACCTCATAGTAGATGAGGTATGACACCACATAGCAGATGAGGTATGACACCACATAGTAGATGATATATGACACCACATAGTTGATGATATATGATACCACATAGTAGATGAGGTATGACTCCACATAGTAGATGATATATGATACCACATAGTAGATGAGGTATGACTCCACATAGTAGATGATATATGATACCACATAGTAGATGATATATGACACCACTTAGTAGATGAGGTATGACACCACACAGTAGATGAGGGATGATGACACCACATAGTAGATGAGGTATGACACCACATAGTAGATGATGTATGACAACAGATATTAGATGAGGTATGACACCACACAGTAGATGAGGGATGATACCACATAGTAGATGATATATGATACAACATAGTAGATGAGGTATGACACCACATAGTAGATGATATATGACACCACATAGTAGATGAGGGATGACACCACATAGTAGATGATATATGATACCACATAATAGATGAGGGATGACACCACATAGTAGATGAGGTATGACACCACATAGTAGATGAGGTATGACACCACATAGTAGATGAGGTATAACACCACATAGTAGATGAGGAATGACACCACATAGTAGATGAGGTATGACACCACATAGTAGATGAGATATGACACCACATAGTAGATTAGGGATGACATCACATAGTAGATGAGGTATGACACCACATAGTAGATGAGGTATGACACCACATAGTAGATGAGGTATGACACCACATAGTAATAAGGTATGACACTACACAGTAGATGAGGGATGACACCACATAGTAGATGAGGTATGACACCACATAGTAGATGAGGTATGACACCACATAGAAGATTAGGGATGACACCACATAGTAGATGAGAAATGACAACACATAGTAGATGAGGTATGACACCACATAGTAGATGAGATATGACACCACATAGAAGATTAGGGATGACACCACATAGTAGATGAGGTATGACACCACATAGTAGATGAGGGATGACACCACATAGTGGATGAGGTACGACACCACATAGTAGATTAGGGATGACACCACATAGTGGATGAGGTATGACAACACATAGAAGATTAGGGATGACACCACATAGCAGATGAGGGATGACACCACACAGTAGATGAGGGATGACGAATGACACCACATATTAGATGAGGGATGACACCACATAGAAGATTAGGGATGACACCGCATAGTAGATGAGGTATGACAACACATAGTAGATGAGGTATGCCACAACATAGTAGATGAGGGATGACACCACATAGTAGATTAGGGATGACACCACATAGTGGATGAGGTATGACACCACATAGTAGATGAGGTATGACATCACATAGTAGATGAGGTATGACACCACATAGTAGATGAGGGATGAAACCACATAGTAGATGTGGGATGACACCACATAGTAAATGAGGGATGACACCACATAGTAGATGAGGGATGACACCACATAGTGGATGAGGTATGACAACACATAGTAGATGAGGTATGACATCACATAGTAGATGAGGTATGACATCACATTAGATGAGGGATGACACCACATAGTAGATGAGGAATGACACCACATAGTAAATGAGGGATGACACCACATAGTGGATGAGGTACGACACCACATAGTAGATGAGGGATTGCTCCACATAGTAGATGAGGGATTGCTCCACATAGTAGATGAGGGATGACACCACATAGTAGATGAGGTATGATACCTCATAGTAGATGATATATGATACCACATAGTAGATGAGGTATGATACCACATAGTGGATGAGGGATGACACCACATAGTAGATGAAGAATGACACCACATAGTAGATGAGGTATGACACCACATAGTAGATGAGGTATGACACCACATAGTAGATGAGGTATGACACCACATAGTAAATGAGGTATGACACCACATAGTAGATAAGGAATGAGACCACATAGTAGATGAGGTATGACACCACATAGTAGATGAGGTATGACACCACATAGTAGATGAGGGATGACACCACATAGTAGATGCGGGATGACACCACATAGTAGAAGAGGGATGACACCACATAGTAGATGAGGTATGACACCACATAGTAGATGATGAATGACACCACATAGTAGATGAGGAATGACACCACATAGTAGATGAGGTATGACACCACATAGTAGATGAGGTATGACACCACATAGTGGATTAAGGATAACACCACATAGTATATGAGGGATGACACCACATAGTAGATGATGGATGACACCACATAGTAGATGAGGTATGACACCACACAGTAGATGAGGTATGATACCACATAGTAGATGAGGTATGACACCACATAGTAGATGAGGTAGGACAACACATAGTAGATGAGGTATGACACCACATAGTAGATGAGGTATGACACCACATAGTAGATGAGGGATGACACCACATAGTAGATGAGGTATGACACCACATAGTAGATGAGGGATGACACCACATAGTAGATGAGGGATGACACCACATAGTAGATTAGGGATGACACCACATAGTAGATGAGGTATGACACCACATAGAAGATTAGGGATGACACCACATAGTAGATTAGGGATGACACCACATGGTAGATTAGGGATGACACCACATAGTAGATGAGGTATGACACCACATAGAAGATTAGGGATGACACCACATAGTAGATTAGGGATGACACCACATAGCAGATGAGGTNCCGAATACAATAGGGAATACCAGGATGGGGCCTGGCCTAATCCCTGACCATAGTACATGTAGCATATTCATTCTCTGAATCTCTCTATCTTGTACGCTCATCTCACTCACTCTGTCTATTTTTTCTCTTATTCATTTTCTTTCTTTCTACTCAATTTCTCTTACATTTATTTCAATTTCAATTTGCAAAAATCGCTTGTAACTTGTTCCCCAATTGTTGATATCTGTTAACGCTTTCAATTGCATTGAGTGTTTTACACACTTCAAAAAATGCTGTGTGAAGTCAGCAACTTCATATTCATCATCAAACTTTATCTTATTTTTTTCTTTCCATACGTGCCACTTTGTAGTAAAGACAAACAAATTGATTATTGCATTAATATAAACTTTATTTCATTCCAAATTAAGTTGCATTACATCACATAACATACATTATATGCATTATATTCTTGGTTTAAATTACAGCTTCCTAACATTACAACTTTCTCAGTTATTTGGTATATTTGATTTTAATTTGATATTTCCTGTAAGGCTTTGTTTATCAATGAGTCAACTGTTCTCCAAATTTCTGTTATTTTATTGCATCTGAAGAATAAATGAATTTGATTTTCCTGAACTATATGACAAAGTGTACATAAACCGTTTGACAGTCTCATTTTAAATAATTTTGCCTCCGTAGAAATAATATCATGTAAGCATTTCCATTGGAAANCACAGTAGATGATATATGACACCACATAGTAGATGAGATATGACACTACATAGTAGATGAGGTATGATACCACATAGTAGTTGATATATGATACCACATAGTAGATGAGGTATGACAACACATAGTAGATGATATATGATACCACATAGTAGATGAGGTATGACTCCACATAGTAGATGAAGTATGACACCACATAGTAGATGATATATGATACCACATAGTAGATGAGGTATGATACCACATAGTAGATGAGGTATGATACCATATAGTAGATGAGGTATGACACCACATAGTAGATGATATATGACACCACATAGTAGATGAGGTATGATACCACATAGTAGAGGATATATGATACCACATAGTAGATGAGGTATGATACCACATAGTAGATGATATACGATACCACATAGTAGATGAGGTATGATACCATATATTAGATGAGGTATGACACCACATAGTAGATGAGGTATGACACCACACAGTAGATGAGGTATGACACCACATAGTAGATGAGGTATGACACCACATAGTAGATGAGGTATGATACCGCAGTATAACGATGTACTCCTCTGATTTTTTATTTTTTTATTAAACTTTTTCTGATATGTATTTTTGGAAAAAAGGAGTTGATGGTTTAATCGGAAATGCAATATATATATAAATTTTCAACGTGCTCGTTTTCGTGCTATTATGATCGGTCAAAGATATCAACTTAACATAATATGCGATATTTGCCGTAAGCAAAACAAATTCCTTCACTATTTTCTAAGTGTGCAATTATAGTTCTATGAATGTTTGCACAATAGAAATATGTATTATTTTCTTCTAAATCATAAAAGTGCAAATTCTTCAATTAATCTTCTTCTCTCATAGAAGAAATTTAGGTTACCCCTACCTCTGATTTTAAACTAAAAAAAACCTGAATAGAGACACCTACCCTTGACTGTATTGTCCAGAGTGACTGCGATGATTATTCCCAATATCATCGGGAATCCAATTATGATCTCTATCACCTTATCAAGCTCGTAATGTCCTGAAATCATAATCAAACAATTCTGTTTTTGTTTGTTTGCTTTGGAACATTTTCCGAACATTTACAATGAATTTAAATTTATATTAATGTGATTAATTTTTCTTTTGATAGCAGAATGCCTAAGTAATACCAGTCCTATATCTAAACCTCCAACAAATCATAAAAGTGAAGAGTCAAATGCAAAATATGCTAATAATAGAAATAGTGTCATATAATAGAAATATGAAACCTTGGTCAGTGAGACTCGGTATGTTCAGCCTTAATGAATGTACCATGTAGACGATGTTAACCAGAATGGAACGCGCAAACACTTTATCTCGGAGTTGCCTTTGGTCAGTTGGCATTCATACTGTCTATACAGAATCCACCTAGAAACTGTTGCGTACATTAATCCACCATTATTGCATTCTGTTTATCTCACAGGAAATTAAGTTACACTGATCAAATTACAGCATCAGTTCAAATATTGTATAAAGCTTAAAAATGTCTTATACTTTCTCTGAAGTACAAACATGCCCCCTGGAAAACTGATATACCATCTGGAATAATAGAAAGCAAACTAATACAGATACTCCGTGTAGAATGTTTATTACCCTTCTGAAATACAGATTTAAAACTTGGAATACAGATTAATATTTCTTGAATACAGATGTATACCCTCTAAAATGTAACTATGCCCTCTACAATACTATATCCTCTACACTTCAGATATACCCTTCTGGGACATATACGCCAGAGGCAATAAGGAGGCACGGTAGTCTAGTGGTAAGACGCCGCGCTCGTGACCGAAGGGTTGCGGGTTCGAGTCACTGGTTTGGCAGTGCTAGACCTGTTGAATGCTAGCAGTGAGCGCCGATATGGAAGCACCGGCTGTATGCTCCCCAGGGAGTTGAGAAAGATGGCTGGTTGCAAAGGCCCTATAACCACGGATAAAAACTTGTGAACCGTTTTGAGACGACCTACGATCTAGGTGGTGATAAAGCGGTATTTTTAAATGATAATAATTTTTGAATGAGTTCTTGTTCCTTGAACATATTGTGAAGTCAAAATTTCAGACGAACATTGTGACTAGTCCATACACGGTCTTACCTATTGTTAATCCTATACAGTTATACTGTAGTACAGTGAACTTCAGGCAATCAGACGAACGTTGTGACTAGTCCATACACGGTCTTACCTATTGTTAATCTTATACAATTATACTGTAGTACAGTGAACTTCAGGCAATCAGACGAACGTTGTGACTAGTCCATACACGGTCTTACCTATTGTTAATC